>NC_133383.1:2331666-2356336 GCF_049309525.1 Garra rufa | reverse complement strand
TTATGATGCTCTATTATGGTGACAACATATAATTGAACTGATCCATTAAGATAAAAACCGTTCAAATAATGTCCAAAACATTTACTATATGTTGACAATAGTGGCATAATTATTTTAAAAATATAGAATCTATCTCTGAGTATCAGTAAAAATGATCCATCAAATGATTACAGCACTGTAATCTGTATTAAAGTCTGGCTCGCTTTACGGGTTTTCTTGGTCAAGAACCACTGAGTTAAACAGTGAAACTCCCATATCCATCAATCCCAAATTCAAAACATTTGAGCCTGTAGAGTCATTATTTATCATTTGATCCTGTTATAGATGATGTTTTTATTTGCGGCTCTATTTCCATTGGATCCCGCTGGAGCTGATAATGAATCTCTTGAAATGTCATTTGGTGTATATAAGTTGTCGTTCAGCCCTGCGTGGTTTGGACCGGGAAAGGAAAAGTCATTTTCCTGCATAGTTCTCTGTGTGTCAGAGGATGGAAACGCAGGTATTTGCCATCAGAGCTTTATAAGCACAATAACAGCTCTCTGTTCCCGGCTGCTTCTATTCATCTTCATCCTCAGGTTCGCCGTCTGCCAGAGACGTTATCAAACATCTGTTTGTGTTTGTGTGGGATATGAGCAAACTTGACGGCTGAAATGAGTTTCAGAGCCCGCTGTGGGGTGGGAGGATTGGAGTTGTACTAGATTTACTCGATTTTATTTCATTTATTTTTGTTTTCATTTATTAAATTCAATAGTTGCAATTTTTTATATATATTTTATTATTTTAATTTATATTTATGTTTATTTTTTAAAAGAGAAGATAGACAAAAATCTATAAATAAAATAATAAAATGTTTATGTATAATATGATATTTTATATATTATATATATATATATATATATATTATATATATTTATTTTTGTATTTTAGTTGTTTTTATTTTTTTTATATTAATTAATATTTTTTATTTAATATTAATTATATAGAAAATCATAAATCATCTAAACTATATTTTTATTGTATTTTTTGTATTTTAGTTTTTATTTTTTAATATTAGTTTAAGTTTTATTTTGTGTTTTATTTTAATGTTTTATTTTTTCTTTGTAGGGTTAAGGTATAGATAAAACAAAAACTTTATTTTTTGTTTGCATTTACATTTTAAAATGTGTGTTTGTGTATTTTTATTTTTATATTAAAGTATTTGATTTGATTTATTAAATAAAATATTTAAGTTTTTTTTCTGTTTTAGACTTTATATTATTTTAATTTATATTTTTAAGAGAAAAAAACAATCTAAAATACAATAAATAAAATACATACAAATCATAAAAAATATAATTTTTGTCTATCTATATATATATATATATATATATATATATATATATATTAGTTTAGATTTTTTTATATTAATTTGTTTTTAATATTCTTTTAATATACATATTTAGTTGTTTTATTATTAAAGAGAGAGAGAGAGAAATAAAATACATAAATCATATAAAGTATATTTATATATATTTTATATATATTTATATTTTATATTTTATTTATATTTTTATTGCATTTTTGCACTTTTTGTATTTTAGTTGTTTTTGTTTTAATATTTTTATTTTGTTTTACATATATATATATATTTATTGTATTTTTTACACTTGTATTTTAGTTATTATTATTTTAATTTTTTAATATTAATTTATATGTTATTTTATATTCTTTTAATATACATATATTTAGTTGTTTTTATTTAATATTTTTATTTAGTGTTTTATTTTAATGCTTTCTCTCTTTTTTTCCTTTATTTTAGTTTTTTAATTTTATTTTTTCTTTGTAGGGTTAGGGTTATAGATATGTTTTAATAATCTTCATATAAAACAAAAACTTTATGTTTGGTGTTGTGCGTCTGTCTGTTGATTTTGGCTCTTGTGGAGTTTTGTTCCTCCTCCTGCATTTTTTCCCAGCGCGTACCGTCAGTGTCACACCCCTGAGCACAAAGCTGTTTCCTGCAGCGTCTTGTTAGCTTTTGTTGTGTGTGTTTGTCATTTCTCCTGTCCCAGATAATCGCACACAAACGGTCATTAAGTTGGCTTGAGAAAACTCCAACTGTCAAAACTCCCAGAATCCTTTGAGACTCAATTAAGCTTCCCTTCTATGTACTCAATTTCTAATACATTTAAACTCATTTTATACATCCATCCATCCATCTAACCAAGCCCAGCAGCTAGAATCATGATAGTGACATGCTAATCATGCTAGAAACATGTTCACAACATGTTAATCATGTTAAAACATGCTAGTAACAGGTTAATCGTGTTAGAAACATGTTAATGACATGCTAATCATGCTAGTAACATGCTAATCATGCTAGAAATATGTTCACAACATGTTAATCAACATGTTAGTAACAATCTAATCATGTTAAAAACATGCTAACAACATGTTATTCATACTGGGAACATGTTAGCAACATGATAGCAACAGGTTAGAATCATGCTAATCATGCTAGCATCATGCTAGAAACATGCTAGTAACTTGCTAATCATGTAAGAATCATGCTTGCAACATGCTAATCATGCTGTCAACATGATAGCAACTTGCTTATCATGCCAGAATAATGCTAGCAACTTGTTAATCATTTTAGAAGCATGTTAGTAACAATCTAATCATGTTTAAAACATGCTAACAACGTGTTAATCATGCTAGAAACATGTTAGCAACATGCTAGTAACTTGCTAATTATGTTAGAATCATGCTAGCACCATGCTAGAAACAGGCTAGTAACTTGCTAATTATGTTAGAATCATGCTAAAAACATGCTAGCAACTCGGCAATCATGCTAGAATCATGCTAACAACTTGTTAATAATGTTAGAAACATGCTTGGAACAATCTAGCTTACTAGCATGTTGCAAGCATGATTTATAAAAAATAAATAAAAAATGCTAATCATGCTAGAATCATGCTTGCAACATGCTAGTAAAAAATGCTAATCATGCAAGTGACATTAAAAATGCTAACAACATGACAGACTGTATTGCCTTCAAAACATTCAAACTTTAAACTTTTAAAACTACTTTAAACTTAAAACTATTCCAGACTGAAAACAATCAAACTTTTCTCAAGCCAACTTAAAGTTTGTCTTGACAAACTTTTTAATCTAGTTTTAAGTTACAATTATCTTCCATTCCAGCATGTTTCTTCTGTGCTAGTTATCCAGTCGGTGGACTTTATTCATTGGTATGAACAGGAAGATTCTGTAGGTCAACCTGAGCCGCTTCCACATTGTCTGCTTCCTCTCAGCTGCTTCTGTTCTCCTCATTTGTCCCGTTGAGTGTTGATTGTTGCTCTTTGTCTGAGCGCTTCAGCTTCCTCCTGCAAGTGTTTTGTTAGTGCTCCCAGCGCTCCACCTTTAGCCCTATTATGAGCAGCACCCTCAGCCACGAAAGAAAGCGCTCCTTCCTAATATGGAAGCGGTCGAGGACGCGGGACCAATTCGCCCAGTCACAGCGTTTTTTGTAGGAAGCCTGTTTTTTTTGTTTGTCGCCCGCTCGAGGACGGAGGTTATTTAGGAGGAATGTGGAGGTCGTGTCGGACGTGATGCTGATTAATGAGGACAAATGAAGCCGTCTAGAC
Source organism: Garra rufa (assembly GCF_049309525.1). Taxonomy (NCBI): domain Eukaryota; kingdom Metazoa; phylum Chordata; class Actinopteri; order Cypriniformes; family Cyprinidae; genus Garra; species Garra rufa. The sequence goes on along the minus strand of NC_133383.1, from coordinate 2,352,713 downwards.
GCGGTGACGCGAATCAGCTGATAAATGAGAACGTGAAGTATGTCTGTGGGTTTGTGAAAAGCAAAACGTCTCCAAATGCACAAACCCTGATGCACTTTGACTGGAGGTTTGTTGACTCAGTCATATTTCAGACTGTGTTCACTTCCCAATGGTGGGAAAGTGGCTGAGATGACCACGCTTTGCATATTTGATTCAAGACATGACTGCGTTTGTATCTATGAAATTCTGCTCACTAGGGATGCATTTATTTGATTAAAAATGCAGTACAAAATTATATTAACTTGAATATAAAAATGTAAAACTAAAATAAAAATGAAAAACTATAGACATATTTTTAAAAAAGGTAAAATCTAAAAAGGAAAAAAAAGGAAAAAATTAGTAAAACTCAAATGTAAAAATGTAAAACTATAGACATATTTAAAAAAAATGTTAAAATTAATAAAAAAAACCGGCAAAATGTAAAAAAGGGAAAAAGTACAAAATTAGTAAAACTCAAATATAAAAATTTAAAACTAAAATAAAAATAAAAACTATAGAGATTAAAAAAAGTTCATGTAAAAAAGGGAAAAAGTACAAAATTATACAAAATTAAAAGACTTATAAAAAACATCAAAACTATAGACATATTTTTTTTAAATGTAAAAAAAAGGAAAAGGAAAAAAATGAGTAAAACTTAAAAAAAATGTTTAATTAATTAATTAAAATTATCATTAAAAACTGGACGTATAAAAAAACATCAGAACTATAGACCTATTAAAAAATGTAACAAATTAAAAACTAGACATCAAAAAATAACAAAATGTAAAAAAAAGTGAAGTAAATTACAAAACTAGTCAAACTTGAATATAAAAAAATGTAAAACTAAAACAAAAATTTAAAATTATAGACATATTTAAAAAAGGCAAAATGTAAAAAAGCACCAAATTTGTAAAACATGAATATAAAAATGTAAAACTAAAATACAAATGAAAAAATATAGACATTTTTTTTTAAAAGGCAAAATCTAAAAAAGGGAAAAGTACAAAATTAGTAAAACTCAAATATAAAAATGTAAAACTATAACTGAAATAAAAATGAAAAACTATAGACATATTTTTTTTTAAAAATGTTAAATTAATTTAAAAAACGGCAAAATGTAAAAAAGGGAAAAAGTACAAAATTAGTAAAACTTGTATATAGAAATTTAAAGCTGAAATAAAAATTAAAAACTGAACTTATAAAAAACATCAAAACTATAGACATATTTAAAAAAGGCAAAATGTAAACAGCACCAAATTTGTAAACGTGAATATAAAAATGTAAAACTAAAATACAAATGAAAAACTATAGACATATTTTTTTAAAAGGCAAAATCTAAAAAAAGGGAAAAAGTACAAAATTAGTAAAACTCTAATATAAAAATGTAAAACTGAAATGAAAATGAAAAAAATGTAAAAAAAAAAAAAAAAAGAGGAAGAAATTACAAAATTAGTAAAACTGGTATATAAAAATTTTAAACTAAAACTGAAATAAAAAATTTAAAAATGGACACAAAAAAAAAAAACTATAGACATATTTAAAAAAAATGAAAAAAGGAATAAATACAAAATTAGTAAAACTTAAAATAATAAATAAATTAAAATTAAAAACTGAACTGAACCATCAGAACTAAAAAAAACCCCCCGACAAAACGTAAAAATTTAAAATTAGACATCACAAAAATTAAATAAATGACAAAACTAGTAAAACTTGAATATAAAAATGTAAAACTGAAATAAAAATGAATAACTATAGACATTTTTTAAAAGCAATGTAAAAAAGGGAAAAAGTACAAAATGAATAAAACTTGAATATAAAAATGTAAAACTATAACTGAAATAAAAATGAAAAACTTTAGACATATTTTTTAAAAAGGTTAAATCTAAAAAAGGGAAAAAAGTACAAAATTAGTAAAACTTAAATATAAAAATGTAAAACTAAAGCTGAAATAAAAATTTTAAATTTGACATAAAAAAACTATAGACACAAAAAATTGACAAAATGTAAAAATTAAACTACACATTAAAAAATGATGAACTGTAAAACAAATTGAAAAAGAATTACAAAATGAGTGAAACTTCAATATAAAAATGTAAAACTGAAACTAAAATTGAAATTAAAAACTATAGACATATTTAAAACAAAAAACAAAACAAAAAAAGGAATAAAATTAGTAAAACTTAATAAATAATAGCAAATAAATTAATTAATTAAAATTAAAAACTGTACATATAAAAACCCATCAGAACTATAGACATATTTTATATATATAAAAAAAATACAAATTAAAAACATATTTAAAACAAATGACAAAATGTAAAAAAGGGGAAAAAGTAAACTTTAATATAAAAATGAAAAACTAAAGCTGAAATAAAAATGAAAAACAGAGATATTTTATTAAAAAAAATTATAAAAACTAAAAACATTTTAAAAAAATGACAAAGTACAAAATTAGTAAAACTTGAATATGAAAATGTAAAACTAAAGCAAAAATGAAAAACTATGGACATTTAAAAATATATATTTTTTTTTGTATTTATGTTTTTTATTTCTTGTGTTTTTGTTTTCTTTTATACCTTTTTTATTTGATTTAACTATTTTTAAATTTTATGTAATTCTATTTATTTTTCTTAGTAATATTTTTTCATTTTATTTCAGATTTTTATCTTTTTAATTCAAGTGTTATTTTATTTATATTAAACAGGGTCATTCTTTAAAGACAGGATCTGCTTCCAGACTTTCACTGCTTTAATTTTTTAATTTTTTGTTTTGCTTGTTTGTTTTTCCTTTTTTAATTTGCATCTTGTCTACTCTTTAATTTGATATATTTTACAATATATTTTTGTGTATATTTTTTATTTAATTTTCTTTTATTATTTATTGTTTTATTTTACACTTATACATTTATCTTTTCAGGATTGACAGATGAACAGAAAGTTCAAAAGTACAGCACTTATTTGAAATAATAGTCTAAATGTGTGTTTTAGCGTGTTTTAGTCTCCTCAGATCCTCCAAACCACCCAAAGATTGGTCTGTAAATCTCATTTGTCACTTCCGATGCTGCAGTGTGTTTATTCTCTCAGTGATTGTGGCTCATCGGAGACCCAACTCGTATGTTGTTTTACGGTGTGAAGACAGCTTGTGTAGTTATTCCTGCACGGCCTTCAGCTGTTGGCAGCGCTGATCAGGGGATGCTGGGATTGAATGCCATAGTTTGCTCTCAGCTGTATTTATGGTCCGTGTAATGTAGCGTACAGTGGAAGGTGCAGTTTATTTGAATGGCAGCCAGAACAGAGTCGTTACTCAAACTATATCACACACACACAGGATCTCAGACTTCTCTCAGTCATACATGTGCCGTTTTTTGCTCATTTACCTATTGACTTTTGTTCATTGTTGTTTTGCAATCATGAGGTCTAATGTTAAATGTCTGTTTTGTCTTTGCAGAGCTTCCAGTGTCACTAAAACGGACACCCCGAAAGTACGTAAACTTCAGATTACGTCATTATTGCATAATTATAATTGCAATGCGTGTCCTAATCAGGCGTGACATGATGATTATAGGAAATACAGCAGTAAAATGTGATTTAAAAAAGTTTGAAGGTACTACAAAGTGTAATTAAAAAAATAACGACAACAAAATAAATACTATTTTGAATAAAATTCAAACCTTAAACACAAGCTACTTTTTGTTATGTAACTTAATAGTCAAATTTTTTTTTTTTTCTATTTTTTGTTAATTAATTTTTTTTTTTTTCTTAAAAATGGCTTTGCATCATGCCTGGTTAGGACACACGTGCTTAGTGTGTGCAGCACGATTGAAATGCCTGATGTGTACACTAAAAATTTGAGAGTTATACTTCTTTCCCTCATTACAGACTGCTACTAGGAGAATGTTTCCATTATACTGACTCATTTATTATAGTTAGCTAAAAATTACAAAATTAGTAAAACTGGAATATAAAAATGTGAAATTACAAATAAAACAATTAACAAATATATAGACATATTTAAAAAAAAAAGCTAAATGAAAAAAGGGAGACAACGTAAAAAAAATTTAAAACTTGAATATAAAATGTGAAACAAAAAATGTAAAATTAAAAATTAACAACTGAAAAAAAATAAAGTATAGACATGTTTTTAAAAACATGACAAAATGTAAAAAAGTAAAAACTTTGTAAAACTTAAACATATAAATGTAAAACAAAAAATGTACAATGAAAACTAACAAAAATAGAAATAAAAATTAAAAACTATAGACATATTTAAAAAAACATGACAAAATTAGAAAAACTTGAATATAAAAATGTGAAATTAAAACAAAAGCTGAAATAAATTAAAATCTATAGACATATTTAAAAAACATGACAAAATGTAAAAAAGTAAAAAATGAGTAAAACTTGAAAATAATATTTAAATATAAATATAAATTGAATATTAAAATGTAAAACAAAAAAATGCAAAACTAACAAAAACTGAAATAAAAATTAAACTACACACACTTAAAAACTTGCACAACTTGTAAAACTTGAATATAAAAAACTAAAACTTAAATAAATAATAACTATAGACTTTTAAACACATGTCAAAACTTTGTAAAACTTGAATTTAAAAATGTAAAACAAAAAATGTACAATGAAAAACTAACAAAAATAGAAATAAAAATGAAAAACTATAGACATATTTTAAAAAAACATAAAAAAAGGGAAAAAAGGGCAAAACTTGTATAACTTGAATATAAAAATGTAAAACTAAAACTGAAAAAACTAGACATTTGAAAAAGGCAAAATGTAGAAAAGGGTAAAAAGACAAAACAAACAAAATTAGTAAAACTTGAATATAAAAATGTAAAACAGAAAATGTAAAAAATAAAAACTAACTAAACATAATATGAAATGAAACACTATAAAAGTACAAAATTAATAAAACTGTAAAAAATGTAAAAATAATTTACTAAAAATGAAAAACTATAAAAGTACAAAATTAGTAAAACTTGAATATAAAAGTGTTAAACAGAAAATTTAAAAATAAATGTAAAAACTAAAAATGAAAAACTATAGACATTTTAAAAAATGTCAAAATGTAAAAAGTGGGAAGAAGTACGAAATTAGTAAAATTTGGATATAAAAAATGAAACTAAACTGAAATAAAAATGAAAAACTATCAACGTTTTAAAAAAATTACAAAAAAGGGAAAAAGTACAAAATTAATAAAACTTTAATATAAAAATATAAAACGGAAAATGTAAAAATAAAAACGAACTAAACGCTAAAGCTGAAATAAAAATGAAAAACTATAGACATTAAAAAAAACAAAATGAAAACAAAAATGTAAAACAATATATAAAAATGAAAACTAATTCAATTAAACTGTAATAGAATATACAATATAAAATAACACTATTCACTATATAATAAAGGAATAAAAACTATTTAAAGAAAAAAAAGTAACAAAAACAGCAATTACTAAAACCTTAATTAAAATTAAAATTAAAATAAAATATATCTAAAATAATAATAATAATAATGTAATATTTCAGTTTTAATTATTTTTGTACGAATTAAGCTAAATGAAAATTGGAAACTAGCTCAAAAATAAGTTTAATGTTTAAACGATTTTATTTCAGTTAATGTTTACTGTATTTCAAGTAGCAGAACTTTTCTTTATGGTTTTAGTTAACTATAATAATGAATTTAATAATGAATTTTAAAATGTTGTAATCAGTTAGTCATACAAATAAATTGGCTATAGTCTGTGTGTGTTAAACCACACATGAAAAATGTTTTTATTAGGGCTGTAATGAGGGACCCGTGCATGCGTGTGCTGTGTGACGCGAGCATGTTGCATGTGTTTCATCACTTCCTGTAGGAGGAGCCGCTGGAGATCATAAAGCCCGTGCCCATCAGCCAAAAGCCCGCGACTGCCACCAGCAGCCCCGCCAACCTCGCTCCGGGCAACAGCGCCTACAATAAGACGGCGCGGCCCTTCGGAGGGACCGTAAACACGGTCAGATCAGTCAGTCCGTCCCCCGCCGCACCCAAAGCCTCCATCCCCTCCGCCTCCTCTGCGTTCACCCCGGCCGCTCCGTCCCAGCAACCTCCTCAGCCTCCGTTCCCATTGGGTGCCAATCGCACACAGTCTTCTCCTAGCTCCGCCCCTAAACCCGCCTCTGGCCGCTCTCCGTTCGCTAACTCCTCCTCCACGTCCTCCTCTGGCTCCTCCTCCCCGGCGAGAGTGACCGTTCCGGCTCCGCCTCCGCCTCCGGCTCCTGTCCCCGCCGCCCCTCATCCGTCCGTCTATAACACGCCCATCAACCTCTACTCCAATGAGAACGCGTGCGAGGTGGCCATGGGTCAGAGGCGTGGCCTGTTGGAGGGTAAAACTACAGGGGAACAGCATAACGGGTAGGTGGGGCGACCCAACCGGCCAATCAGCCTCTACTTCCTGTTCTTTATACTTCTGTTTCCTTCATTTAATCTTCTTCACTGTTCTCAGAAGGATCACTTTGGTCTGTTATTCAGAAAATGGTTTGAATTCTTTGAATGGTATTTGTGACGCTTTTTATTACCACAGAAAATCATCTCAGCTAATGAGAGGTGTACCGCCCCCCTCTGTGGGACGCCCAAGTTTACTTCACCATTTTAAGCCGAAAACACACGTGGTCATGTACACGCGGTAACCTGTTTTCTTTTACCGGAGTAAGGTCATAATCGGCGTAAACATAAAACAGTCGGCACAAGTAGCTTTCTGCCTCTTGCCCCGAGTTCGGCCGGCGTGTGAGCGCAATAACCCGCTTTCTGTCGGTTTATTGAAGTGTGCATGTGTGATACGTGACAGGAACGCATGGTTAGTGCAGATCTAAGCGCATCTAGACAGAGAAAACGCTTTGCAGTAAAGAAAGGCAGACTCTTTCATGACTCAGAAAATTATAAAAAGTGTTCTGATCTCGTGCAGCAAAAGTAGAAGTGGTTCAGTCAAAACGCTGCATTTATAACTGTATGAGAGGAGGATATGAGCTGTATATTTCAGACTGACATGTTGCAAGCTTTATTTAACATAACAACTGACAAACATGGAATACTCTGAGTCAGATACGCAAATTATTGTATTTTGACGACACTGAAAGAAAAAACAACATTTATCATATTTATCAAATAATCCCGTGGGAAACACTGATATATGGTAAGGTTAAATTTTACAAAACTGAGATATATACATCATATGAAAGCTCAATAAATAAGCTTTCTATTGATGTATGGTTTGTTAGGATAGGACAATATTTGGCCGAGATACATCTATTTGAAAATCTGGAATCTGAGGGTGCAAAAAAATCTAAATACTGAGAAAATCACCTTTAAAGTTCTCCAAATTAAGTTCTTAACAATGCATATTACTAATCAAAAATTAGATTTTGATATATTTATAGTAGGAATTTTACAAAATATCTTTATGGAACATGATCTTTACTTAATTTCCTAATGATTTTTGGCATAAAAGAAAAATCAATAATTTTGACCCATACTATGTATTTTTGGCTATTGCTACAAATATACCCCAGCGACTTAAGACTGGTTTTGTGGTCCAGGGTCACATATATCATTGGAAAGGTCTAAGGCTCCTAAATAGATTTTTATTTATTTTTTGGTGCTACAAATTATGTAGGAAAAATAATAGATTAATTTATGACAAGAGCTCACCTCAGAAATCTACTTCATAACAGGAGTTCTGAACTTTGTCATGAACAGACTTCCTTGTTGCCTTTTTCTCTGTAACACTTTAGAAATCATAAGAAATTATATATCAGTTGAAAACTTAAAATCTCAGAATACATCCTTTGAAAGCCATTTTAAAATCAGACATTTTATTAACATGGAAAATCTACATCAAAATCATATTACAAAATGTTTTCGTTCATGAATTATAAAAATGTAAGTCTGAATTCTTTATTTTCACGTCTCTGTTCAAAATTATTTATTTTAGAATAATTGAGATACTGGTATAGTTTTTATTCATATTTTTTAAACATTTTTTATCTTTTTTGTTTATATATTTTCTGTTTTAATTTTAATTTGAGTAATTTTGTTGTGGTTTTGACATTTTTTTTTATGTCTATATAGATTTTTATTTCAGTTTTAGTTAGTTTAATACCCTTTTAGTTAAATTAAGTTCAATTAAATTAAAAAGAGAAATGTTGCCTTGGCACCTAGCTGAAATAAAACAAGTGCAAGTAACTAAAACTATAGCTGAAAGGGCAAATTAAATAATAATAATAATATATTCTTATACATTTTTTGTTGTTTATTAATTTATCTAATTATTAATTAATTAACTTACACAATTAACTAAAACTAAAACTATAGCTGAAATAAAAAATGAAAAGATTTGATATATATATTTTGGTTTAAAACCATGGACATAAAATCCATGCATGTGATCCAGCTGGGATTGAAATCAGGACTAATAAAACTGGTGTTTTTGTTAAAGCACTTACAATGAATTATGCCGTAAAATGAAGTGTGTTATTTGAGTTTTGAAGTGGCTAAACCCTCCGTTTGATGTGGGACTACTGTTGTAGACGGATGAATTCAGCTTGTTGTGTAATTGCTGTTTGTTTGAGTTTGCTCACATAAACACTGCTTTATGAATAATTACATCACACTCCTTCAGTTTGAATTATTTTCTGTGGTAAATGCGAAAATGTCACAAATGCTATTCATAGTCATAGTTGTGCGCAAAGCAGAATATTCTCTTTAAAGTTGCATTTGGATGTTGTCAGAGAGAGAATCGCAGTCCGCAGGATGTTTTGAGCAGTAATACACACAGAGCTGTCTGTGAGGACGTGTGTGGGAAAATTGGAAGCCAGTGTGAAAAATTATGGTTTTCCAAAACAGCTGTGTGAGCGAGTGGCTGCCAAAGAGTTAAAATCACATAGTTAATGAGATGAGCTAGTGTGACCAAAATCTGCACAATTAGTCTTTTGTTTTGTTTTTTCAGTTTATGGGCAATTTTAGCCAAGTGTTTACTTTTTTTAAATTAAATTATTATTACATTTATTACAATTGTTTGCCATATTTATTTGATATATCTAAACATATTATTATTATTATTGTTGTTGTTGTTGTTAATTTAATTATCCATAAATGTATTATTTACTTTAATTAATTTATTATTTTTTTTATTATTTTATATTTAATTGCTTAATTGCTTTTAAATTATTACATTTATTTTTTAACTTGTATGTTAGATATTTTAAATATTTTATTTTATACATTATTATTATTATTATTATTATTATTATTTTACGTTTTTGTTTTCTTTAACGTTTTGGTAATTGTTTTGTTTTTATTATTTTATTTCAGTTTTAATTATTTTAGTAAATCAAAATTCTTAATTTTTTTCTAGATGAATTTATCAATTAAAATATTGTATATAATTGTTATTTTTGTAATGTTTTGTCAATGTTTTTAAATGTATTAATAATTAAAACTGAAATAAAATAATGAAAACAAAAAATTACTAAATCGTTAAAGAAAGTAAAAAAGAAAACGTAAAATATAAAAATAAAATATTAACAAAAACTACAATAGTATATAGATAATACTAAAATAACAACATATTATTAACATTTATTATTATTATTATTATGTTATTATTATTGTTCATAGATTTGTTATTGATTTCATTTGTTATAGATTTATTTGTATTAGATTACATTGTTTTTGTTCGATTTATTTTTGATATTTATTATTAGTAAATTGTAAATTTAATATTTAAATTTAAATATTATTATTTGTAATATTGACATTTGTATTAAGTTTAGATTTAAATATTTTAGTTTATTATTATTACTATTCATAGATGTATTTATTTTTTTGTATTATTCAGATTTAAAGATTAACTTATTACATTGTTTTATATATTTTAGATATTTGTTATTGATATTATTTAGATATTTTAAATAGTTTATATTTTAGTTTTATTATTTTAATTTTTAATTTATTTATCGTTTATTTTTTAGATTAGGATTGAAGTATTGCAATTTGCATGTAACTTTTTTGTTTTTTTTTGTAGAAAATGTTTTAAAAAGGCACTTTTTCCCTGTGTCGTCACCGTATATGGTCTTGTTTTCATATGATGGGTTTATTTACTCACGCACTACAGTTTTGACATGCAAGTCAACAGCAGATCAAAGAAAGCTCGTAAAGCTGTAATGGGTCCGTCATCTTCTGTCTGAGAGTGAGCTTGTTCCCTCTCATGTGGTTTCACTGATCCCAGTAAACACGTAAACCCTGTGTCCCGCATGCTGACACTCACATAAACAAACCGTTCTGCCTGAAACTTGAACATCTGAGCACAGGAGCAGAGAAAGGAGCAGGTTTAGATGGATTGTGCTGAATGTGGACATGTATAATGCATTGGCATTTTAAAGGCTTTGAGGTCTGATGTAAATCCTGAGGAATTTGTCATGGGTCAGAATCTTTCTGTGAATCACTGTGGGATGTTGCTCGTGTCATCTCTACATTCAGGCTTGTTTTGGACACGCCATTCATAATATTTTATTATGAGCTTCCTGCTTGCAGTGATAGTGAAGTTAACAGGAAAAGGGGAAGAACAGGTCGAGCCGTACCGTGACGGAACAAATCCCTGCAACACTGATGGATTATCCAGAGATTGCTCTCTTAAAGGAGTAGTTCACCTAAACATCTAATTTCTGATTTCAATATTTAAACTTTATGCAGCTTCAAAAGCCGTGTAACTTCGTTTCTTCTGTGGAATTCAGAAGATGTTTAGTTTGAACGTTCACGCTGCTCTTTTCACGAAATAGCACGAGAATAAAGTTGGAATACTAGGAGAATAAAGTTGAAATACTAGGAGAATAAAGTCGGAATACTAGGAGAATAAAGTCAGAATAATACAAAAATAAAGTCAGAATACTAGGAGAATGAAGTCGGAATACTAGGGGAATAAAGTCGAAACACTATGACAATAAAGTCCAAATACTAGCATAATAAAGTCGGAATACTAGGATAATAAAGTTGGAAAACTAGGAGAATAAAGTCGGAATAATACAAAAATAAAGTCGGAATACTAGGAGAATGAAGTCGGAATACTAGGATAATAAAGTCGGAAAACTAGGAGAATAAAGTCGGAATACTAGGATAATAAAGTCGGAAAACTAGGAGAATAAAGTCGGAATAATACAAAAATAAAGTCAGAATACTAGGAGAATGAAGTCGGAAAACTAGGAGAATAAAGTCGGAATAATACAAAAATAAAGTCGGAATACTAGGAGAATGAAGTCGGAATGCTAGGAGAATGAAGTCAGAATACTTGGATAATAAAGTCAGAATACTAGGAGAATAAAGTCGGAATACTAGGGGAATAAAGTCGAAACACTATGACAATAAAGTCCAAATACTAGGAGAATAAAGTCGGAATACTAGGATAATAAAGTCGGAAAACTAGGAGAATAAAGTCGGAATACTAGGATAATAAAGTCGGAAAACTAGGAGAATAAAGTCGGAATAATACAAAAATAAAGTCGGAATACTAGGAGAATGAAGTCGGAATACTAAGATAATAAAGTCGGAATACTAGGATAATAAAGTCAGAATACTAGGAGAATAAAGTCGGAATGCTAGGAGAATGAAGTCAGAATACTTGGATAATAAAGTCAGAATACTAGGAGAATAAAGTCGGAATACTAGGGGAATAAAGTCGAAACACTATGACAATAAAGTCCAAATACTAGGAGAATAAAGTCGGAATACTAGGATAATAAAGTCGGAAAACTAGGAGAATAAAGTCGGAATAATACAAAAATAAAGTCGGAATACTAGGAGAATGAAGTCGGAATACTAGGATTATAAAGTCGGAATACTAGGATAATAAAGTCGGAAAACTAGGAGAATAAAGTCGGAATACTAGGATAATAAAGTCGGAATAATACAAAAATAAAGTCGGAATACTAGGAGAATGAAGTCGGAATACTAGGATAATAAAGTCAGAATACTAGGATAATAAAGTCAGAATACTAGGAGAATAAAGTCGGAATACTAGGAGAATGAAGTCAGAATACTAGGAGAATAAAGTCGGAATACTAGGAGAATGGAGTCAGAATACTAGGATAATAAAGTCAGAATACTAGGAGAATAAAGTCGGAATACTAGGGGAATGAAGTCAGAATACTAGGAGAATAAAGTCGGAATACTAGGAGAATGGAGTCAGAATACTAGGATAATAAAGTCAGAATACTAGGAGAATAAAGTCGGAATACTAGGAGAATGAAGTCAGAATACTAGGAGAATAAAGTCGGAATACTAGGAGAATGGAGTCAGAATACTAGGATAATAAAGTCAGAATACTAGGAGAATAAAGTCGGAATACTAGGGGAATAAAGTCGAAACACTATGACAAAGTCCAAATACTAGGATAATAAAGTCGGAATACTAGGATAATAAAGTCGGAAAACTAGGAGAATAAAGTCGGAATAATACAAAAATAAAGTCGGAATACTAGGAGAATGAAGTCGGAATACTAGGATAATAAAGTCGGAAAACTAGGATAATAAAGTCGGAATAATACAAAAATAAAGTCGGAATACTAGGATAATAAAGTCGGAAAACTAGGAGAATAAAGTCGGAATAATACAAAAATAAAGTCGGAATACTAGGAGAATGAAGTCAGAATACTAGGATTATAAAGTCGGAATACTAGGATAATAAAGTCGGAAAACTAGGAGAATAAAGTCGGAATACTAGGATAATAAAGTCGGAATAATACAAAAATAAAGTCGGAATACTAGGAGAATGAAGTCGGAATACTAGGATAATAAAGTCAGAATACTAGGATAATAAAGTCAGAATACTAGGAGAATAAAGTCGGAATACTAGGAGAATAAAGTCAGAATACTAGGATAATAAAGTCAGAATACTAGGAGAATAAAGTCAGAATACTAGGAGAATAAAGTCAGAATACTAGGAGAATAAAGTCGGAATACTAGGGGAATAAAGTCGAAACACTATGACAAAGTCCAAATACTAGGATAATAAAGTCGGAATACTAGGATAATAAAGTCGGAAAACTAGGAGAATAAAGTCGGAATAATACAAAAATAAAGTCGGAATACTAGGAGAATGAAGTCGGAATACTAGGATAATAAAGTCGGAAAACTAGGATAATAAAGTCGGAATAATACAAAAATAAAGTCGGAATACTAGGATAATAAAGTCGGAAAACTAGGAGAATAAAGTCGGAATACTAGGAGAATGAAGTCAGAATACTAGGATTATAAAGTCGGAATACTAGGATAATAAAGTCGGAAAACTAGGAGAATAAAGTCGGAATACTAGGATAATAAAGTCGGAATAATACAAAAATAAAGTCGGAATACTAGGAGAATGAAGTCGGAATACTAGGATAATAAAGTCAGAATACTAGGATAATAAAGTCAGAATACTAGGAGAATAAAGTCGGAATACTAGGAGAATAAAGTCAGAATACTAGGATAATAAAGTCAGAATACTAGGAGAATAAAGTCAGAATACTAGGAGAATAAAGTCAGAATACTAGGAGAATAAAGTCGGAATACTAGGAGAATAAAGTCAGAATACTAGGATAATAAAGTCAGAATACTAGGATAATAAAGTCAGAATACTAGGAGAATAAAGTCAGAATACTAGGAGAATAAAGTCAGAATACTAGGAGAATAAAGTCGGAATACTAGGGGAATAAAGTCGGAATAATACAAAAATAAAGTCGGAATACTAGGATAATAAAGTCGGAAAACTAGGAGAATAAAGTCGGAATAATACAAAAATAAAGTCGGAATACTAGGAGAATGAAGTCAGAATACTAGGATTATAAAGTCGGAATACTAGGATAATAAAGTCGGAATACTAGGAGAATAAAGTCGAAACACTACGAGGACAAAGTCAAGAAAACTACGAGAATTGAATCGAAATACTACGAGAATTAAGTCGGAATACTAGAAGAATAAAGTCAGAATACTGCAGGAAAAGACGAAAAACTACGAGAATAAAGTTGGAATACTACGAGAATAAAGTCAAGTCAAGTCACCTTTATTTATATACCGCTTTTAACAATACAGATTGTGTCAAAGCAACTGCACAGTATTTAAACAGCACCATAGTGTGTAAGTAACGCATTATTGTAAACAATCAATTTTCAGTTAAAGGCAGTTCATCAATTAATTCAGTGATATCATTATCCAGTTCAGTTCAAATAGTATAGGATATCGCTGGAAAGTCGAAATACTATGGGAATGAAGTCGGAATGCTACGAGAATAAAGTCGGAATACTGCGAGAATAAAGTCTAAATAATGCGAGAATAAAGTCGGAATACTGCAAGAATAAAGTCGAAATACTATGGGAATGAAGTCGGAATGCTACGAGAATAAAGTCGGAATACTGCGAGAATAAAGTCTAAATAATGCGAGAATAAAGTCGGAATACTGCAAGAATAAAGTTGAAATACTAGAATTAAGTCGAATTATTATTCCATAATCATTTTAATGATGATTTAATTTATTTTTATTTCCTAATCATTTTCTAAAATGATTTAATGTCTTTTTAGTGTTTAATATTTTTTTTTTTATAATTTTCTCATTTGTACATTTTTTATAGTTTAATTACTTAAGTGTTTTATTTGGGTTTGTTAAATTATTTTTCAGTTTTACATTTTTATGGTTTATTATTTATTAGTATTTTATTTAGAGTATTTAATAATTCATTTTCAGTTTTGCATTTTTATTAGTTAAATTATTCTAAGTGATTATTTAGATATTGTTAAATTCTTTTTAGTTTTACATTTTTATGGTTTAATTAGTTATTAGTGTTTTATTTAGATTTTTATTTAATAATTTTCAGTTGTACATTTTTTTTTGTTTAATTACTCATTGTTTTATTTAGATTTTTATGAAAAAAGTTTAATTATAAGTTTTTATTTAGATATTATTATTCAAAAACTTTTTAGTTTTACTTTTTTATGGTTTAATTAGATATTAGCATTTTATTTAGATTTTTATTGTGAAATCTTTTTTTTAGTTTTACATTTGTATTGTTTTAATATGTGTTGTTTTTTTATAGCTATTTTTTAGTTTTAATATTGTATGATTTAATTGTTAGTAAGTGTTTTATTTTTTATTTTAAAATAATTTAAAGTTTTACATGTTTGATTTATGATTTAATTACATTTTAGTAAGTGTTTTATTTAGATTTTTTTTTTCCAAAATTATTTTTCAGTTTTACATGTTTATAATTTAATTATTTATTAGTAAGTGTTTTATGATTGTGTTTTACAAGATCTGAGCTCCTGTTGCATGTCTATTTGTCTGCGTCCTGCTGTTCAGGTGTTACAGATGGCTGTTATCATATTGTGGGTTTGGTGTTTCGGGATGCACCTGCACTTCCTGTCCCATTAGAAACGTCATCCATCATCCCGTAGTTCAGAGATTCCCAAACAAACCCATTTGACCTCTAATATTTACCTGAGGTCCCCCTGAGATTTTATGTTCACATGGTTCTCTGATGTTGATTAATGGTCATATGACAGACAGGTCATAAATTAATTACATCGTAAAAATGTTTAAAAAAAATAATTTTATAAAAAAAAATAAAACAAGTATATAAATCATACAAATAAAAAATTTAAATAAATACATTCAAAATAAAAACTATTCAAAATAAAACTATAAACCACTAAGAAGTAATTAAAGTATTTTTTTTTAAATAAAAATAGAGTGATTAAATAATAAAAATGTAAAATTAAAATAATTGTAAAATAAAATCAAAATCATAATCAACATAAAACTAATTAATACTATAATAATTACTAATAAAATAAATTATATTTATGTTAAATATTATTTATTTATTTAATTATTTTATGTGTATGATTTATGTACTTTAATTTTATTTAGATTTTTTTATTTAATTTAAACATTTTATGATTTAATCATTATTTATTTTTATTAGTTACTTGGTTTTATCATTAGTAATTTGTATTAGTAATTATTATTTATTAGTGTTTTATTTTAATTGCTTTTATATTTAAATTATTTACTATAATTATTTTTATGATTTATGAACTTTCAGCATTTCAGTATTTTATTTTTTGTAATTTAGCAGGTACTTTTTAAAAATTGATTTAATTTTTATTGTATTTTCATTCATTTATCAGATGTTTTATTCAAATGGACTTAAAATAACATTTTTATGATTTATTAACTTTAGTGATAGGTATTTTATTTTAGTTGTTTTTATTTTAAATGTGTTAATTTATTTTATGTGATGTATTTACTTTAGTAGTTAGTGTTTTATTTTATTTTACATTAATTTATAGTAGTAATTATTAGTTTTATTTTGGTTTCTTTTATTTATATTTTATTTTAGTTTGTTATTTTAAATTTGTTAATTTATTTTTATGATTTATTTTAATTTAATTTTTAAACTATATTTAATATAATATAAATATAATTTATTTTATTTGTAATTATAGTATTATTAGTTTTGTTTTAATTGCTTTTATATTCTATTCTATTTTATTTTGTTTTTATTTTACAATTATTTTAATTTTTCATTATTTAATCACTTTATTTTATTTTTATTTTTAAAAAATGTAATTACTTTAAGTGTTTTATTTTGATTTGTGTTCTTTTAAAAATGTTTTATTTACTTAGCATTTCATTTTGAAATTATTATTAATAGTTTTATTTTGAATTGTTTTTATTTTATAATTTATTAATTTTTATTTGTATGATTTATTTAGTTAGTGTTTTATTTATTTATTGCTTTATTTTTAAACATTTTTATGATGGAATTACTTTAAGAGTAAGTGTTTGATTTATTTATTTTTTTTACATATTTTAATTTAATTTAATTTTAATTTAATTTATTTAAAAAAAATTATAATGCAATTACTTCAGTAGTAAGTGTTTTATTTTTATGTGGTTTTTATTTTTAAATTATTTATTTCAATTTTTTTTGGCCGTTGAATGTGAAATGCTGTTTTCGTCGTGTAGCATGTAGATGTGAAATTGGTGTTTCCGGCGTCTGACGGCTGCTGTTGCGTCTGGTTCCTGCTTCTCATTTACTATGTTTAGCAGTCAGCCTCGACAGGAATGTTTGTAAAATTCTCTGCGAGAGTTTCCAGCTGCGTTTACTGACTCCACCAATTAGTATCCCGGCAGAAGCAGCCGGAGTGAGTTTTGACTCATGTTCTCACCAAATTAACATCATTAACTCCTCTGATGGAGGCAAGGGGCCATAGTTCTGTGTGCGCCGTTTATGGACGTCTTTGACGGATCTGAAAACACTGCGAGTTTGTTTCCAAACACACATGAAAGCTGGACCTGAGGTTTGAACTGTGTGTGTGTGTGTGTGTGTGTGTGTGTGTGTGTGTGTGTGTGTGTGTGTGTGTTTGTGTTTGCACTGATGAAGTCGAAGCATGCACGTGAAACTTACACAAACACATGAACGCAAATGCAGCTAGATAACCAGCGTATAAGCAGGCATTGCAAAATAAAATATTTTATATGTACTTTTTTCTAATATTCCAGTTTAAATATGTAAACATCCTTAAAACAAGGTGCATTTAGTTTTGAAGCCAAATTAAGATAATAAGACTTGTTTTCAGACAATGTGCATTAATTGACTATTGATTTATTTATTTAGCTAGCGGATAATTTTATTTAAAGTGACTAAACAATTCATGCACTTTTTTTACATTTATTTTAATCATTTAGCAGATGCTTTTGTAAGTGACTTAAAAATAGGGATGGGAATCTTCAGGCACTTCACGATCTGATTCCAAAATGATTCTTGATCTACATTTTTAGTATATAAAAGATGCTTTTATTCAACATAGCTTAAAAATTAATGTTTTTTTTACATTTTTGTTTTATTTAGCAGATTCCTTTGTTCAAATTGACTTAAAAATAGGTATAATGTAATGCATTTATCAGATGCTTTTATTCAAAGTGATTTAAAAATAAATTTTATTTTCTTTGAGTCATTTAGCAAATGCTTTAATTTAAAAGTGACTTACAAATAAATGTAATATTTTCATTTTATTTTTAGTAATTTAGCGGGTGCTTTTAAAGTGACTTAACAACTGTAATTAACGTGTATTTATTTAGCAGATGCTTTTAAAGTGACTTAAAATAGGTGTAATTTTGATTGTATTTTTAGTAATTTATAAGATTCTTTTATTCAAAATGACTTAAAATAAATGTAATACTTTCATTTTATTTGTAGTCATTTAGCTGACACTTTTAAATTGACTTAAAATATATATTTTTAGCCTTTTTATTGTATTTATTTTACAGATTCTATTATTCAAAGTGACTTCAAAATAAATGTAATTTTTATTTATTTTTTTCATTTAGCTAATACCTGTTTTCCAAAATAACTTAAAATATGTGTAATATTTTTTTATTTTACTTTTAGTAATTTAGCAGGTGCTTTTAAAGTGACTTAAAATGCAAAGTGACTTAAAAAATGAAAGAGTTAAATATGTGATTCATTTTATTTTTTGTAATTTAACAGGCACTTTTAAAAAAGACCTAAATAGATGTAATTAAATGTACATTTTATATGTTTATTAATTAATCAGACATTTATTCAAAGTGACTTAAAATAGATGTAATTTATTTTTATTTTATTTTGCTTATTTGCTCATTATTTTACTCATAAATGAATATTTTACTTATTTATTTCAATGCTTTTATCCATTTAGCAGATGCTTTTCATTAATTCACTGTGACTTAAAAAAGATGTATTTTATATATATATATATATATATATATATATATATATATATATATATATATATATATATATATATATGTTTTCATTTAGCAAATGCTTTTTTTCCAAAATAACTTAAATAAGTGTAATATTTTTTACTTTTAGTAATTTAGCAGGTGCTTTTAAAATGACTTAAATGTAATTTTTATTACATTTTCATTTAAGTGACTTAAAAATAGATGTATTTTTATTGTATTTTAATTCATTTATCAGATGGTTTATTCATTGTGACTTAAAGATTACAAGTCATTTAGCAGAAACAGAAATGTATAAAGTGACCTAAAAAAAATAAAAGCTTTTTTATTATATTTATATTATATTCTATTATTCAAAGTGACTTAAAAATAAATGTAATTTTTATTTTACTTTTTTTTCATTTAGCAAGATTTTTTTTCTAAAATAACTTAAAACATACGTGAAATATTGTTTATTTTTTTACGTAATAAAAATTACTTTTAGTAATTTAGCAGGCACTTTTAAAGTGACTTAAAAATAGATAAAAAATTTTTATTGTATTTTAATTCATTTATCAGATGCTTTTATTCAAAGTGACTTAAAAATAGATGTAATATTTTGATTCTATTTTTAGTCATTTAGCAGATACTTTTAAAATGGCTTAAAAATAGTTTGTTTTCTTTACTTTTTTGTTGTATTTATTTTACAGATTCTATTATTCAAAGTGACTTAAAAAAATTCATTTAGCAACTGTTTTTTTTCCAAAATAACTTAATATTTAAAATGTATTTATTTATTTTATATTTATATAAATATTTAAATATTTATATATTTTATATATATGTAATTTTTTTTCATTTAACAATTTTTTTCCCAAAATAACTTAATATTTAAAATGTATATACTTATTTTGTATAAAAATAAGTGTAATATGTTTATTTTATTTTAATTTTAATAATTTAGCAGGTGCTTTTAAAATGACTTAAAAATAGATGTAATTTTTTCATACATTTTTCATTCATCAGATGCTTTTATTCAAAGTGACAAAAATAGATGTTGTATTAATCATTTGTTTTATTGTATATATTTCGCAGATGCTTTTATTCAAAATGACTTAAAATGTACATTTTGTATTTTCATCAATCAGACACTTATTCAAAGTGACCTAAAAAAAATGTAATAGACACAAGTGAGTATTTTACTCATTTATTTCAATGCTTTTATCCAGTGTGGCTCATAACTAATTCATCCTAGATATATTTTTTATATTCTAAGCAGTCTTATATTTTACCATTTTACTTCTCAGCTCAATTTACTTTGTTTTAAGGATGTTTTTTCCAACATTTTATTCAACTGCTGTCCTGATGGAGCAAAGTACACTAGTGCATATTAGTGCATAAGGATTTATATGGATCTACCTAAATGATAACACATGAGCGGTCAGGTTTAGTCAGTTAAGTGTGTTTGTGTGGTTTCTGTTTGTGCATGTGTGTGTGAGTTTCTGCATGAGGTTTGCTGGTGAACCGAAGCGCTCCAGACGTCTCAATCTCTCTCTGTGTCTCTCTACAGGAGGAGCCCATGACAAAGTTAGTGTACTTGATGCTGTAGTGTTGTGTCTGTGTTCTGTCACCCTCACTAACCAGTAAACACACTCACCATCATGTCTTTCTCAGACTCTAGTGCTGCTAAAGCTCTTTTTCATTGTGTCAGAGGGGTTTGATGGTGTCAGCATGTGCTGCTGTCAGTCAGCGAGGGTCCGTGTTTATTCCCGGCAGTCAGACGTATTAATAGCAGCTGACATTTACCTCCACACGCATTGTTACAGAGCAGAGAGATTCCCAGAGAACCTTTATCACGATGACCAGTGCAAGTCAACTAGTTAAACACATGGGAGAGTGGAGCCATCTAGTGGAGATAGTTCACATTGTCCTAAAACTAAAAGAATAAATACATTTCAAAAATCTTTATGCACTCAACAATTTAGCCTCATTAAAATAAGCTTTATAAAATATATTTAAAAAATAATAATAATAAAAAAATACATAACCTGTTTGAAAGGTAAAAAAAAACATTATTGAAAAACTATACAGACTTATTTAAAAACAAATTAAAACAGAAAATATAAATATAACAACTATTCAAATTTACTTAAAATATTTTTAATTTAGTTTTAATTAAAACAATTTAAAAACTGTATAGACGTATTAAAAAACAAAAACGAATAAAAATTAAGAAAATAAACGAAA
>NC_133383.1:2309147-2331166 GCF_049309525.1 Garra rufa | reverse complement strand
GTAAAGAAAACAAACTATTTAAGCCATTTTAAAAGTATCTGCTAAATGACTAAAATAGAATCAAAATATTACATCTATTTTTAAGTCACTTTGAATAAAAGCATCTGATAAATGAATTAAAATACAATAAAAAATTGTATCTATTTTTAAGTCACTTTAAAAGTGCCTGCTAAATTACTAAAAGTAATTTTTATTACGTAAAAAAATAAACAATATTTCACCTTTGTTTTAAGTTATTTTAGAAAAAAAATCTTGCTAAATGAAAAAAAAGTAAAATAAAAATTACATTTATTTTTAAGTCACTTTGAATAATAGAATATAATATAAATATAATAAAAAAGCTTTTATTTTTTTTAGGTCACTTTATACATTTCTGTTTCTGCTAAATGACTTGTAATCTTTAAGTCACAATGAATAAACCATCTGATAAATGAATTAAAATACAATAAAAATACATCTATTTTTAAGTCACTTAAATGAAAATGTAATAAAAATTACATTTAAGTCATTTTAAAAGCACCTGCTAAATTACTAAAAGTAAAAAATATTACACTTATTTAAGTTATTTTGGAAAAAAAGCATTCGCTAAATGAAAACATATATATACATATATATATATATATATATAAAATACATCTTTTTTAAGTCACAGTGAATTAATGAAAAGCATCTGCTAAATGGATAAAAGCATTGAAATAAATAAGTAAAATATTCATTTATGAGTAAAATAATGAGCAAATAAGCAAAATAAAATAAAAATAAATTACATCTATTTTAAGTCACTTTGAATAAATGTCTGATTAATTAATAAACATATAAAATGTACATTTAATTACATCTATTTAGGTCTTTTTTAAAAGTGCCTGTTAAATTACAAAAAATAAAATATCACATATTTAACTTTCATTTTTTAAGTCACTTTGCATTTTAAGTCACTTTAAAAGCACCTGCTAAATTACTAAAAGTAAAATAAAAAATATTACACATATTTTAAGTTATTTTGGAAAACAGGTATTAGCTAAATGAAAAAAATAAATAAAAATTACATTTATTTTGAAGTCACTTTGAATAATAGAATCTGTAAAATAAATACAATAAAAAGGCTAAAAATATATATTTTTAAGTCAATTTAAAAGTGTCAGCTAAATGACTACAAATAAAATGAAAGTA
Organism: Garra rufa; assembly: GCF_049309525.1. Classification (NCBI taxonomy): domain Eukaryota; kingdom Metazoa; phylum Chordata; class Actinopteri; order Cypriniformes; family Cyprinidae; genus Garra; species Garra rufa. The sequence goes on along the minus strand of NC_133383.1, from coordinate 2,329,996 downwards.
TTACATTTATTTTAAGTCATTTTGAATAAAAGCATCTTATAAATTACTAAAAATACAATCAAAATTACACCTATTTTAAGTCACTTTAAAAGCATCTGCTAAATAAATACACATATTAATTACATTTGTTAAGTCACTTTAAAAGCACCCGCTAAATTACTAAAAATAAAATGAAAATATTATATTTATTTGTAAGTCACTTTTAAATTAAAGCATTTGCTAAATGACTCAAAGAAAATAACATTTATTTTTAAATCACTTTGAATAAAAGGATCTGATAAATGCATTACATTATACCTATTTTTAAGTCAATTTGAACAAAGGAATCTGATAAATAAAACAAAAATGTAAAAAAACATTAATTTTTAAGCTATGTTGAATAAAAGCATCTTTTATATACTAAAAATGTAGATCAAGAATCATTTTGGAATCAGATCGTGAAGTGCCTGAAGATTCCCATCCCTATTTTTAAGTCACTTACAAAAGCATCTGCTAAATGATTAAAATAAATGTAAAAAAAAGTGCATGAATTGTTTAGTCACTTTAAATAAAATTATCCGCTAGCTAAATAAATAAATCAATAGTCAATTAATGCACATTGTCTGAAAACAAGTCTTATTATCTTAATTTGGCTTCAAAACTAAATGCACCTTGTTTTAAGGATGTTTAAATATTTAAACTGGAATATTAGAAAAAAGTACATATAAAATATTTTATTTTGCGTTCATGTGTTTGTGTAAGTTTCACGTGCATGCTTCAATTTCATCAATGCAAACACACACACACACACACACACACACACACACACACACAGTTTAAACCTCAGGTCCAGCTTCCATGTGTGTTTGGAAACAAACTCGCAGTGTTTTCAGATCCGTCAAAGACGTCCATAAACGGTGCACACAGAACTACGGCCCCTTGCCTCCATCAGAGGAGTTAATGATGTTAATTTGGTGAGAACATGAGTCAAAACTCACTCCGGCTGCTTCTGCCGGGATACTAATTGGTGGAGTCAGTAAACGCAGCTGGAAACTCTCGCAGAGAATTTTACAAACATTCCTGTCGAGGTTGACTGCTAAACATAGTAAATGAGAAGCAGGAACCAGATGCAACAGCAGCCGTCAGACGCCGGAAACACCAACGTCACATCTACATGCTACACGACGAAAACAGCATTTCACATTCAACGGCCAAAAAAATTTGAAATAAATAATTTAAAAATAAAAACACATAAAAATCAAACACTTACTACTGAAGTAATTGCATTATAATTTTTTTTTAAATAAATTAAATTAAAATTAAATTAAAATATGTAAAAAAAAAAAAAAAAAAAAAATCAAACACTTACTCTTAAAGTAATTCCATCATAAAAATGTTTAAAAATAAAGCAATAAATAAATAAAACACTAACTAAATAAATCATACAAATAAAAATTAATAAATTATAAAATAAAAACAATTCAAAATAAAACTATTAATAATAATTTCAAAATGAAATGCTAAGTAAATAAAACATTTTTAAAAGAACACAAATCAAAATAAAACACTTAAAGTAATTACATTTTTTAAAAATAAAAATAAAGTGATTAAATAATGAAAATGTAAAATTAAAATAATTGTAAAATAAAAACAAAATAAAATAGAATAGAATATAAAAGCAACTAAAATAAAACTAATAATACTATAATTACAAAAAAAAAAAAAAAAATTATATTTATTTTATATCAAATATAGTTTGAAAATTAAATTAAAATAAATCATAAAAATAAATTAACAAATTTAAAATAACAAACTAAAATAAAATATAAATAAAAGAAACCAAAATAAAACTAATAATTACTACTATAAATGAATGTAAAATAAAATAAAACACTAACTACTAAAGTAAATACATCACATAAAATAAATTAACACATTTAAAATAAAAACAACTAAAATAAAATATCTATCACTAAAGTTAATAAATCATAAAAAATTTATTTTAAGTCCATTTGAATAAAACATCTGATAAATGAATGAAAATACAATAAAAATTAAATCAGTTTTTCAAAAGTACCTGCTAAATTACAAAAATAAAATACTGAAATGCTGAAAGTTCATAAATCATAAAAATAATTCTAGTAAATAATTTTAATATAAAAGCAATTAAAATAAAACACGAATAAATAATAATTACTAATACAAATTACTAATGATAAAACCAAGTAACTAATAAAAATAAATAATGATTAAATCATAAAATGTTTAAATTAAATAAAAAAATCTAAATAAAATTAAAGTACATAAATCATACACATAAAATAATTAAATAAATAAATAATATTTAACACATAAATATAATTTATTTTATTAGTAATTATTATAGTATTAATTAGTTTTATGTTGATTATGATTTTGATTTTATTTTACAATTATTTTAATTTTACATTTTTATTATTTAATCACTCTATTTTTATTTTAAAAAAATACTTTAATTACTTCTTAGTGGTTTATAGTTTTATTTTGAATAGTTTTTATTTTAAATGTATTTATTTAAATTTTTAATTTGTATGATTTATATACTTGTTTTATTTTTTTTTATAAAATTATTTTTTTAAAACATTTTTACGATGTCATTAATTTATGACCTGTCTGTCATATGACCATTAATCAACATCAGAGAACCATGTGAACATAAAATCTCAGTGGGACCTCAGGTAAATATTAGAGGTCAAATGGGTTTGTTTGGGAATCTCTGAACTACGGGATGATGGATGACGTTTCTAATGGGACAGGAAGTGCAGGTGCATCCCGAAACACCAAACCCACAAAATGATAACAGCCATCTGTAACACCTGAACAGCAGGACGCAGACAAATAGACATGCAACAGGAGCTCAGATCTTGTAAAACACAATCATAAAACACTTACTAATAAATAATTAAATTATAAACATGTAAAACTGAAAAATAATTTTGGAAAAAAAAAAATCTAAATAAAACACTTACTAAAAAGTAATTAAATCATAAATCAAACATGTAAAACTTTAAATTATTTTAAAATAAAAAATAAAACACTTACTAACAATTAAATCATACAATATTAAAACTAAAAAATAGCTATAAAAAACAACACTTATATTAAAACAATACAAATGTAAAACTAAAAAAAAGATTTCACAATAAAAATCTAAATAAAATGCTAATATCTAATTAAACCATAAAAATGTAAAACTAAAAAGATTTTTGAATAATAATATCTAAATAAAAACTTATAATTAAACTTTTTTCATAAAAATCTAAATAAAACAATGAGTAATTAAACAAAAAAAATCTACAACTGAAAATTATTAAATAAAAATCTAAATAAAACACTAATAACTAATTAAACCATAAAAATGTAAAACTAAAAAGAATTTTGAACAATATCTAAATAATCACTTAGAATAATTTAACTAATAAAAATGCAAAACTGAAAATGAATTATTAAATACTCTAAATAAAATACTATTAAATAATAAACCATAAAAATGTAAAACTGAAAAATAATTTAACAAATTATGAGAAAATTATTAAATAAAAAAAAAATTAAACACTAAAAAGACATTAAATCATTTTAGAAAATGATTAGGAAATAAAAATAAATTAAATCATCATTAAAATGATTATGGAATAATAATTCGACTTAATTCTAGTATTTCAACTTTATTCTTGCAGTATTCCGACTTTATTCTCGCATTATTTAGACTTTATTCTCGCAGTATTCCGACTTTATTCTCGTAGCATTCCGACTTCATTCCCATAGTATTTCGACTTTATTCTTGCAGTATTCCGACTTTATTCTCGCATTATTTAGACTTTATTCTCGCAGTATTCCAACTTTATTCTCGTAGCATTCCGACTTCATTCCCATAGTATTTCAACTTTATTCTTGAAGTATTCCGACTTTATTCTCGCAGTATTCCGACTTTATTCTCGTAGCATTCCGACTTCATTCCCATAGTATTTCGACTTTCCAGCGATATCCTATACTATTTGAACTGAACTGGATAATGATATCACTGAATTAATTGATGAACTGCCTTTAACTGAAAATTGATTGTTTACAATAATGCGTTACTTACACACTATGGTGCTGTTTAAATACTGTGCAGTTGCTTTGACACAATCTGTATTGTTAAAAGCGCTATATAAATAAAGGTGACTTGACTTGACTTTATTCTCGTAGTATTCCAACTTTATTCTCGTAGTTTTTCGTCTTTTCCTGCAGTATTCTGACTTTATTCTTCTAGTATTCCGACTTAATTCTCGTAGTATTTCGATTCAATTCTCGTAGTTTTCTTGACTTTGTCCTCGTAGTGTTTCGACTTTATTCTCCTAGTATTCTGACTTTATTGTCATTGTGTTTTAGACTTTATTGCCCTAGTATTCCGACTTCATTCTCCTAGTATTCCGACTTTATTTTTGTATTATTCCGACTTTATTCTCCTAGTTTTCCGACTTTATTATCCTAGTATTCCGACTTTATTATCCTAGTATTTGGACTATATTATCCTAGTATTCTGACTTTATTATCCTAGTATTCTGACTTCATTCTCCTAGTATTCCAACTTTATTCTCCTAGTATTCTGACTTTATTATCCTAGTATTCTGACTTCATTCTCCTAGTATTCCAACTTTATTCTCCTAGTATTCCAACTTTATTCTCGTGCTATTTCGTGAAAAGAGCAGCGTGAACGTTCATTCCGACTTCATTCTCCTAGTATTCTGACTTTATTTTTGTATTATTCCGACTTTATTCTCCTAGTTTTCCGACTTTATTATCCTAGTATTCCGACTTTATTCTCCTAGTTTTCCGACTTTATTATCCTAGTATTCCGACTTCATTCTCCTAGTATTCCGACTTTATTTTTGTATTATTCCGACTTTATTCTCCTAGTTTTCCGACTTTATTATCCTAGTATTCCGACTTTATTCTCCTAGTATTTGGACTTTATTGTCATAGTGTTTCGACTTTATTCCCCTAGTATTCCGACTTCATTCTCCTAGTATTCTGACTTTATTTTTGTATTATTCTGACTTTATTCTCCTAGTATTCTGACTTTATTCTCCTAGTATTTCAACTTTATTCTCCTAGTATTCCAACTTTATTCTCGTGCTATTTCGTGAAAAGAGCAGCGTGAACGTTCAAACTAAACATCTTCTGAATTCCACAGAAGAAACGAAGTTACACGGCTTTTGAAGCTGCATAAAGTTTAAATATTGAAATCAGAAATTAGATGTTTAGGTGAACTACTCCTTTAAGAGAGCAATCTCTGGATAATCCATCAGTGTTGCAGGGATTTGTTCCGTCACGGTACGGCTCGACCTGTTCTTCCCCTTTTCCTGTTAACTTCACTATCACTGCAAGCAGGAAGCTAATAATAAAATATTATGAATGGCGTGTCCAAAACAAGCCTGAATGTAGAGATGACACGAGCAACATCCCACAGTGATTCACAGAAAGATTCTGACCCATGACAAATTCCTCAGGATTTACATCAGACCTCAAAGCCTTTAAAAAGCCAATGCATTATACATGTCCACATTCAGCACAATCCATCTAAACCTGCTCCTTTCTCTGCTCCTGTGCTCAGATGTTCAAGTTTCAGGCAGAACAGTTTGTTTATGTGAGTGTCAGCATGCGGGACACAGGGTTTACGTGTTTACTGGGATCAGTGAAACCACATGAGAGGGAACAAGCTCGCTCTCAGACAGAAGATGACGGACCCATTACAGCTTTACGAGCTTTCTTTGATCTGCTGTTGACTTGCATGTCAAAACTGTAGTGCGTGAGTAAATAAAACCCATCATATGAAAACAAGACCACATACGGTGACGACACAGGGAAAAAGTGCCTTTTTAAAACATTTTCTACAAAAACAAAAAAAGTTACATGCAAATTGCAATACTTAAATCCTAATCTAAAAAATAAAAGATAAATTAAAAATTAAAATAATAAAACTAAAATATAAACTATTTAAAATATCTAAATAATATCAATAACAAATATCTAAAATATATAAAACAATGTAATAACAAGTTAATCTTTAAATCTGAATAATACAAAAAATAAATACATCTATGAATAGTAATAATAATAAACTAAAATATTTAAATCTAAACTAAATACAAAATGTCAATATTACAAATAATAATATTTAAATTTAAATATTAAATTTACAATTTACTAATAATAAATATCAAAAATAAATTGAACAAAAACATAATGTAATCTAATACAAATAAATCTATAACAAATGAAATCAATAACAAATCTATGAACAATAATAACATAATAATAATAATAATAATAAATGTTAATAATATGTTGTTATTTTAGTATTATCTATATACTATTGTAGTTTTTGTTAATATTTTATTTTTATATTTTACGTTTTCTTTTTTACTTTCTTTAACGATTTAGTAATTTTTTGTGTTTTCATTATTTTATTTCAGTTTTAATTATTAATACATTTAAAAACATTGACAAAACATTACAAAAATAACAATTATATACAATATTTTAATTGATTTTTGATAAATTCATCTAGAAAAAAATTAAGAATTTTGATTTACTAAAATAATTAAAACTGAAATAAAATAATAAAAACAAAACAATTACCAAAACGTTAAAGAAAACAAAAATGTAAAATAATAATAATAATAATAATAATAATAATAATAATAATAATAATAATAATGTATAAAATAAAATATTTAAAATATCTAACATACAACAAGTTAAAAAATAAATGTAATAATTTAAAAGCAATTAAGCAATTAAATATAAAATAATAAAAAAAATAATAAATTAATTAAAGTAAATAATACATTTGTGGATAATTAAATTAACAACAACAACAATAATAATAATAAAAATAATAAAAAAAATAATAAAAATTTGTAATAAATGTAATAATAATTTAATTAAAAAAAAGTAAACACTTGGCTAAAATTGCCCATAAACTGAAAAAAAAAAAAAAAAAAAAAAAAGACTAATTGTGCAGATTTTGGTCACACTAGCTCATCTCATTAATTATGTGATTTTAACTCTTTGGCAGCCACTCGCTCACACAGCTGTTTTGGAAAACCATAATTTTTCACATTGGCTTCCAATTTTCCCACACACGTCCTCACAGACAGCTCTGTGTGCATTACTGCTCAAAACATCCTGCAGACTGCGATTCCCTCTCTGACAACATCCAAATGCAACTTTAAAGAGAATATTCTGCTTTGTGCACAACTATGACTATGAATAGCATTTGTGACATTTTCGCATTTACCACAGAAAATAATTCAAACTGAAGGAGTGTGATGTAATTATTCATAAAGCAGTGTTTATGTGAGCAAACTCAAACAAACAGCAATTACACAACAAGCTGAATTCATCCGTCTACAACAGTAGTCCCACATCAAACGGAGGGTTTAGCCACTTCAAAACTCAAATAACACACTTCATTTTACGGCATAATTCATTGTAAGTGCTTTAACAAAAACACCAGTTTTATTAGTCCTGATTTCAATCCCAGCTGGATCACATGCATGGATTTTATGTCCATGGTTTTAAACCAAAATATATATATCAAATCTTTTCATTTTTTATTTCAGCTATAGTTTGAGTTTTAGTTAATTGTGTTATTTAATTAATTAATAATTAGAAAAATTAATAAACAACAAAAAAATTATAGGAATATATTATTATTATTATTATTATTTAATTTGCCCTTTCAGCTATAGTTTTAGTTACTTGCACTTGTTTTATTTCAGCTAGGTGCCAAGGCAACATTTCTCTTTTTAATTTAATCAAACTTAATTTAACTAAAAGGGTATTAAACTAACTAAAACTGAAATAAAAATCTATTTAGACATAAAAATAAAATAAAGATGTCAAAACCACAAAAAAATTACTCAAATTAAAATTAAAACACAAAATATATAAACAAAAAAATATGAATAAAAACGATACCAGTATCTCAATTATTCTAAAATAAAATTCCTCTGTCAGTCAGTTTTTAACCCCTTAACTGTCACTTCCATTTTTGAACAGAGACGTGAAAATAAAAATTCAGACTTACATTTTTATAATTCATAAACGAAAACATTTTGTAATATGATATTGATGTAGATTTTCCATGTTAATACAATGTCTGATTTTAAAATGGCTTTCAAAGGATGAATTCTGAGATTTTAAGTGATTTTTTAAGAGATTTTCTAAAGTGTTACAGAGAAAAAGGCAACAAGGAAGTCTGTTCATGACAAAGTTCAGAACTCCTGTTATGAAGTAGATTTCTGAGGTGAGCTCTTGTCATAAATTAATCTATTATTTTTCCTACATAATTTGTAGCACCAAAAAATAAATAAAAATCTATTTAGGAGCCTTAGACCTTTCCAATGATATATGTGACCCTGGACCACAAAACCAGTCTTAAGTCGCTGGGGTATATTTGTAGCAATAGCCAAAAATACATTGTATGGGTCAAAATTATAGATTTTTCTTTTATGCCAAAAATCATTAGGAAATTAAGTAAAGATCATGTTCCATAAAGATATTTTGTAAAATTCCTACTGTAAATATATCAAAATGTAATTTTTGATTAGTGATATGCATTGTTAAGAACTTAATTTGGACAACTTTAAAGGTGATTTTCTCAGTATTTTGATTTTTTTGCACCCTCAGATTCCAGATTTTCAAACAGATGTATCTCGGCCAAATATTGTCCTATCCTAACAAACCATACATCAATAGAAAGCTTATTTATTGAGCTTTCATATTATGTGTACATCTCAGTTTTGTAAAATTTAACCTTACCATATATCAGTGTTTCCCACGGGATTATTGGATAAATATGATAAATATGTTGTTTTTTCTTTCAGTGTCGTCAAAATACAATAATTTGCGTATCTGACTCAGAGTATTCCATGTTTGTCAGTTGTTATGTTAAATAAAACTTGCAACATGTCAGCCTGAAATATACAGCTCATATTCTCCTCTCATGCAGTTATAAATGCAGCGTTTTGACTGAACCACTTCTGCTTTTGCTGCACGAGATCAGAACATTTTTTATAATTTTCTGATTCATGTAAGAGTCTGCCTTTCTTTACTGCAAAGCGTTTTCTCTGTCTAGATGCGCTTAAATCTGCACTAACCATGCGTTCCTGTCACATATCACACATGCACACTTCAATAAACCGACAGAAAGCGGGTTATTGCGCTCACACGCCGGCCGAAATCGGGGCAAGAGGCAGAAAGCTACTTGTGCCGACCGTTTTATGTTTGCGCCGATTATGACCTTACTCCGGTAAAAGAAAACAGGTTACCGCGTTTACATGACCACGTGTGTTTTCGGCTTAAAATGGTGAAGTAAACTTGGGCGTCCCACAGAGGGGGACGGTACACCTCTCATTAGCTGAGATGATTTTCTGTGGTAATAAAAAGCGTCACAAATACCATTCAAAGAATTCAAACCCTTTTCTGAATAACAGACCAAAGTGATCCTTCTGAGAACAGTGAAGAAGATTAAATGAAGGAAACAGAAGTATAAAGAACAGGAAGTAGAGGCTGATTGGCCGGTTGGGTCGCCCCACCTACCCGTTATGCTGTTCCCCTGTAGTTTTACCCTCCAACAGGCCACGCCTCTGACCCATGGCCACCTCGCACGCGTTCTCATTGGAGTAGAGGTTGATGGGCGTGTTATAGACGGACGGATGAGGGGCGGCGGGGACAGGAGCCGGAGGCGGAGCCGGAACGGTCACTCTCGCCGGGGAGGAGGAGCCAGACGAGGACGTGGAGGAGGAGTTAGCGAACGGAGAGCGGCCAGAGGCGGGTTTAGGGGCGGAGCTAGGAGAAGACTGTGCGCGATTGGCACCCAATGGGAACGGAGGCTGAGGAGGTTGCTGGGACGGAGCGGCCGGGGTGAACGCAGAGGAGGCGGAGGGGATGGAGGCTTTGGGTGCGGCGGGGGACGGACTGACTGATCTGACCGTGTTTACGGTCCCGCCGAAGGGCCGCGCCGTCTTATTGTAGGCGCTGTTGCCCGGAGCGAGGTTGGCGGGGCTGCTGGTGGCAGTCGCGGGCTTTTGGCTGATGGGCACGGGCTTTATGATCTCCAGCGGCTCCTCCTACAGGAAGTGATGAAACACATGCAACATGCTCGCGTCACACAGCACACGCATGCACGGGTCCCTCATTACAGCCCTAATAAAAACATTTTTCATGTGTGGTTTAACACACACAAACTATAGCCAATTTATTTGTATGACTAACTGATTACAACATTTTAAAATTCATTATTAAATTCATTATTATAGTTAACTAAAACCATAAAGAAAAGTTCTGCTACTTGAAATACAGTAAACATTAACTGAAATAAAATTGTATAAACATTAAACTTATTTTTGAGCTAGTTTCCAATTTTCATTTAGCTTAATTCATACAAAAATAATTAAAACTGAAATATTACATTATAATTATTTTAGATATATTTTATTTTTATTTTAATTACGGTTTTAGTAATTTTGCTGTTTTTGTTACATTTTTTCTTTAAATAGTTGTTATTCATTTATTATATAGTGAATAGTGCTATTTTATATTGTATATTCTATTACAGTTTAATTGAATTAGTTTTCATTTTTATATATTGTTTTACATTTTTGTTTTCATTTTGTCTTTTTTTAATGTCTATAGTTTTTCATTTTTATTTCAGCTTTAGCGTTTAGTTCGTTTTTATTTTTACATTTTCCGTTTTACATTTTTTTATTAAAGTTTTATTAATTTTGTACTTTTTCCCTTTTTTGTAATTTTTTTAAAACGTTGATAGTTTTTCATTTTTATTTCAGTTTAGTTTCATTTTTTATATCCAAATTTTACTAATTTCGTACTTCCCACTTTTTACATTTTGACATTTTTTAAAATGTCTATAGTTTTTCATTTTTAGTTTTTACATTTATTTTTAAATTTTCTGTTTAACACTTTTATATTCAAGTTTTACTAATTTTGTACTTTTATAGTTTTTCATTTTTAGTAAATTATTTTTACATTTTTTTACAGTTTTATTAATTTTGTACTTTTATAGTGTTTCATTTCATATTATGTTTAGTTAGTTTTTATTTTTTACATTTTCTGTTTTACATTTTTATATTCAAGTTTTACTAATTTTGTTTGTTTTGTCTTTTGACCCTTTTCTACATTTTGCCTTTTTCAAATGTCTAGTTTTTTTCACTTTTAGTTTTACATTTTTATATTCAAGTTTTACAAGTTTTGCCCTTTTTCCCCCTTTTTTTTTTTTTTAAATATGTCTATAGTTTTTCATTTTTATTTCTATTTTTGTTAGTTTTTCATTGTACATTTTTTGTTTTACATTTTTATATTCAAGTTTTACAAAGTTTTTACTTTTTTACGTTTTGACATGTGTTTAAATGTCTATAGTTATTATTTATTTAAGTTTTAGTTTTTTATATTCAAGTTTTACAAGTTGTGCAAGTTAAGTGTGTGTCTATAGTTTTTAATTTTTATTTCAGTTTTTGTTAGTTTTGCATTTTTTTTTGTTTTACATTTTAATATTCAATTTATATTTATATTTAAATATTATTTAAGTTTTACTCATTTTTTACTTTTTTACATTTTGTCATGTTTTTTTAAATATGTCTATAGATTTGAATTTATTTCAGCTTTTGTTTTAATTTCACATTTTTATATTCAAGTTTTTCTAATTTTGTCATGTTTTTTTAAATATGTCTATAGTTTTTAATTTTTATTTCTATTTTTGTTAGTTTTCATTGTACATTTTTTGTTTTACATTTATATGTTTAAGTTTTACAAAGTTTTTACTTTTTTACATTTTGTCATGTTTTTAAAAACATGTCTATACTTTATTTTTTTTCAGTTGTTAATTTTTAATTTTACATTTTTTGTTTCACATTTTATATTCAAGTTTTACTATTTTTTTTACGTTGTCTCCCTTTTTTCATTTAGCTTTTTTTTAAATATGTCTATATATTTGTTAATTTTTATTTCAGTTTTATTTGTAATTTCACATTTTTATATTCCAGTTTTACTAATTTTGTAATTTTTAGCTAGTTATAATAAATGAGTCAGTATAATGGAAACATTCTCCTAGTAGTAGTCTGTAATGAGGGAAAGAAGTATAACTCTCAAATTTTTAGTGTACACATCAGGCATTTCAATCGTGCTGCACACACTAAGCACGTGTGTCCTAACCAGACGTGATGCAAAGCCATTAAGAAAAAATTAAATATAAATTAACAAAAGATAGGAATAAAAAAAAAAAAATTGACTATTAAGTTACAAAAAGTAGCTTGTGTTTAAGGTTTGAATTTTATTCAAAATAGTATTTATTTTGTTGTTGTTATTTTTTTAAATTACACTTTGTAGTATATTTAAACTTTTTTAAATCACATTTTACTGCTGTATTTCCTATAATCATCATGTCACGCCTGATTAGGACACGCATTGCAATTATAATTATGCAATAATGACGTAATCTGAAGTTTACGTACCTTCGGGGTGTCCGTTTTAGTGACACTGGAAGCTCTGCAAAGACAAAACAGACGTTCAACATTAGACCTCATGATTGCAAAACAACAAAGAACAAAAGTCAATAGGTAAATGAGCAAAAAAACGGCACAAGTTTGACTGAGAGAAGTCTGAGATCCTGTGTGTGTGTGATATAGTTTGAGTAACGACTCTGTTCTGGCTGCCATTCAAATAAACTGCACCTTCCACTGTACGCTACATTACACGGACCATAAATACAGCTGAGAGCAAACTATGGCATTCAATCCCAGCATCCCCTGATCAGCGCTGCCAACAGCTGAAGGCCGTGCAGGAATAACTACACAAGCTGTCTTCACACCGTAAAACAACACACGAGTTGGGTCTCCGATGAGCCACAATCACTGAGAGAATAAACACACTGCAGCATCTGAAGTGACAAATGAGATTTACAGACCAATCTTTGGGTGGTTTGGAGGATCTGAGGAGACTAAAACAGGCTAAAACACACATTTAGACTATTATTTCAAATAAGTGCTGTTCTTTTGAACTTTCTGTTCATCTGTCAATCCTGAAAAGATAAATGTATAAGTGTAAAATAAAACAATAAATAATAAAAGAAAATTAAACAAAAAATATACACAAAAATATATTGTAAAATAAATCAAATTAAAGAGTAGACAAGATGCAAATTAAAAAAGGAAAAACAAACCAGCAAAACAAAAAATTTAAAAATTAAAGCAGTGAAAGTCTGGAAGCAGATCCTGTCTTTAAAGAATGACCCTGTTTAATATAAATAAAATAACACTTGAATTAAAAAGATAAAAATCTGAAATAAAATGAAAAAATATTACTAAGAAAAATAAATAGAATTACATAAAATTTAAAAATAGTTAAATCAAATAAAAAAGGTATAAAAGAAAACAAAAACACAAGAAATAAAAAAAAATACAAAAAAAATATATATATATATATTTTTAAATATGTCCATAGTTTTTCATTTTTGCTTTAGTTTTACATTTTCATATTCAAGTTTTACTAATTTTGTACTTTGTCATTTTTTTAAAATGTTTTTAGTTTTTATATTTTTTTTAAATAAAATATCTATGTTTTTCATTTTTATTTCAGCTTTAGTTTTTCATTTTTATATTAAAGTTTACTTTTCCCCCTTTTTTACATTTTGTCATTTGTTTTAAATGTTTTTAATTTGTATTTTTTTTATATATATAAAATATGTCTATAGTTCTGATGGGTTTTTATATGTACAGTTTTTAATTTTAATTCATTAATTTATTTGCTATTATTTATTAAGTTTTACTAATTTTATTCCTTTTTTTGTTTTGTTTTTTGTTTTAAATATGTCTACAGTTTTTAATTTCAATTTTAGTTTCAGTTTTACATTTTTATATTGAAGTTTCACTCATTTTGTAATTCTTTTTCAATTTGTTTTACAGTTCGTCATTTTTTAATGTGTAGTTTAATTTTTACATTTTGTCAATTTTTTTACGTCTATGTTTTTTTTTATGTCAAATTTAAAATTTTTATTTCAGCTTTAGTTTTACATTTTTATATTTAAGTTTTACTAATTTTGTACTTTTTTCCCTTTTTTAGATTTAACCTTTTTAAAAAATATGTCTAAAGTTTTTCATTTTTATTTCAGTTATAGTTTTACATTTTTATATTGAAGTTTCACTCATTTTGTAATTCTTTTTCAATTTGTTTTACAGTTCGTCATTTTTTAATGTGTAGTTTAATTTTTACATTTTGTCAATTTTTTTACATCTATGTTTTTTTTATGTCAAATTTAAAATTTTTATTTCAGTTATAGTTTTACATTTTTATATTCAAGTTTTACTCATTTTGTACTTTTTCCCTTTTTTACATTGCTTTTAAAAAATGTCTATAGTTATTCATTTTTATTTCAGTTTTACATTTTTATATTCAAGTTTTACTAGTTGTCATTTATTTCATTTTTGTGATGTCTAATTTTTAATTTTTACGTTTTGTCGTTTTTTTTTTTTAGTTCTGATGGTTCAGTTCAGTTTTTAATTTTAATTTATTTATTATTTTAAGTTTCACTAATTTTGCATTTATTCCTTTTTTCATTTTTTTTAATATGTCTATAGTTTGTTTTTTTATGTGTCCAGTTTTAAATTTTTTATTTCAGTTTTAGTTTAAAATTTTTATATACCAGTTTTACTAATTTTGTAATTTCTTCCTCTTTTTTTCAATTTTTATTTATTTATTTTTTTTTTTACATTTTTTTCATTTTCATTTCAGTTTTACATTTTTATATTAGAGTTTTACTAATTTTGTACTTTTCCCTTTTTTAGATTTTGCCTTTTAAAAAAAAAGTATATTTTTTTCATTTGTATTTTAGTTTTACATTTTTATATTCATGTTTTACAAATTTGGTGCTTTTTTACATTTTGCCTTTTTTAAATATGTCTATAATTTTAAATTTTTGTTTTAGTTTTACATTTTTTTATATTCAAGTTTGACTAGTTTTGTAATTTTCTTTACTTTTTTTTCATTTTTACATTTTTTTAATATGTCTATAGTTCTGATGTGTTTTTATACGTCCAGTTTTTAATGATAATTTTAATTAATTAATTAAAAATTTTTTTTTTAAGTTTTACTCATTTTTATTTTTTCCCTTTTCTTACATTTAAAAAATATGTCTATAGTTTTGATGTTTTTTATAAGTCCAGTTTTTAATTTTTATTTCAGTTTTAAAGTTTTTATATACAAGTTTTACTAATGTTGTACTTTTTCCCTTTTTTACATTAACTTTTTTTAATCTCTAAAGTTTTTGTTTTTATTTTAGTTTTACATTGTTATATTTGAGTTTTACTAATTTTGTACTTTTTCCCTTTTTTAAATTTTGCCGTTTTTTAAATTAATTTTAACATTTTTGTTAAATATGTCTATAGTTTTATATGGAAGCCCGTTTCCGCCAGGTCAGAAAAAAATCCATGCCTTAAAAAGTCGAAATTATGACATACTTAATTCATAATTACGAGATAAAAAGTCGAAATTATGACTTAACAAGTCGAAATTATGACTTAACAAGTCGAAATTATGAGATAAAAAGTCGAAATTATGACTTACTATGTCGAAATTATGACTTAAAAAGTCGAAATTATGACTTACTTAAGTCATAATTATGACTTACTTAAGTCATAATTATGACTTAAACACATTGATCACATGACCACTTCACGCTTTCCGTTTTCAATCATGATTCGGCATACGCCTTTGAAGTTCCGTTTCCAGGAGTGTTCTAATGATAAACGGGACATTCCAGAACGAATTGCCTTGGTTTAAAACTGTTTGGAGCTCCAAGTTCAGTAGCTACACACCTTATTAATAAATTGGGGGTGGCTTAATGGAAAAAAAGAGTGAAATGAATGAAAATGAAAAAGGTCAAAATCTTGTATACAGTTTATATATATATATATATATATATATATATATATATATATATATACACACACACACACACACACACACACACACACACACACACACACATACATCCTGCGAAGCCGCTATACGTCCCGATCGAAATCAAATAATTCACGAAACGCTCATTGAAGTCCCATTCTGAATGAAATGACTCGAGATCCAATTGGAGCGCTTTAAAACAGAGGTTACTTAAAACTCCGTTGAAACTTTGCTCAATTTCTCTATATAATGTATTCGTTGTTTGACATAAAATCATTACAGTTATTAGGCCTAACCTACAGTATATTATATATTTATTTAATTAATATTATATTAATTTCAGCGCGTTGCGTTCATATTCCGGGTTCACCCGCTTGCCTGTACACTGTAGCCTACAGTTTATATTATATAATCTGAATACTATGTGTGTGTGTTTTTATTACCACTCTCCTTTCCACTAAGACACGTTAAACGTTTTACAACAGATTTCTTTTGAATTTGTTCATTAAAGAGATTTGCTCTAATTAATTATTGACAGTTTCTGCTGATTACATTTTTATGCCAGTAGGTGGTGACAAATGAATGTCTTTTATGTTTTTGAGTGAGTTATTGAATCACTGGGCCTTCAATTGGACACGGACGTGACAGGATTAAACTATCTTAATTTGCTCATATTTTTTTATTAATTGATTAGAATTTAAATATTTTCATTCAACACATTTTCAACACTGCATCTTAGACATTTTGCTTTCACATTAATTTGTACTTTAAAACATTAGATAACTTATTTTCCACAAACCATCATCTTTTAGTAATCCCAAGGACTAAAACTGCACATGTTTTGGTAGTCAATGTATATTCTTTGTCAGGCAGTTCTGCTCTGGCTTTCTGGCGGGTTCAGGTTTTCTTTATTACCTCCTAAAGTACAAGTAATTTGGCACAAACACATCTAAGTAGGCTATTCAGATTATTAACATTTAAAAGGCAAGCGGGTGAAAAAGAACGCAACGCGCTGATTTTAAGCGTTTTCCTCCAACAGAAAACGCGTAGGCTAACGTGCAACTCAGCGCGTTGCGTTCAAATCCTGCCCACATCTGTTTGCAATGCATATATATATATATGATTGCCCCTTTCCAACGTTTCACTTACAAGCCCCGTTCTACCCCAAGAAAATGCTTAACGTGCAACTCAGCGCGTTGCGTTCATATTTTACTATATATTCTGCTTGTCTGTAAATGTTATATCATTTATTAATAAGGTGTGTAGCTACTGAACTTGGAGCTCCAAACAGTTTTAAGTCAAGGTAATTCGTTCTGGAATGTCCCGTTTATCATTAGAACACTCCTGGAAACGGAACTTCAAAGGCGTATGCCGAATCATGATTCAAAACGGAAGGCGTGAAGTGGTCATGTGATCAATGTGTTTAAGTCATAATTTCGACTTTTTAAGTCATAATTATGACTTAAGTAAGTCATAATTATGACTTAAGTAAGTCATAATTTCGACTTTTTAAGTCATAATTTCGACATAGTAAGTCATAATTTCGACTTTTTATCTCATAATTTCGACTTGTTAAGTCATAATTTCGACTTGTTAAGTCATAATTTCGACTTTTTATCTCGTAATTATGACTTAAGTATGTCATAATTTCGACTTTTTAAGGCATGGATTTTTTTCTGACCTGGCGGAAACGGGCTTCCATAGTTTTACATGTATATTTGAGTTTTACTAATTTTGTACTTTTTTTTCCTTTTTAGATTTTGCCTTTTTTTAAAATATGTCTATAGTTTTTCATTTTTATTTTAGTTTTACATTTTTATATTCAAGTTTTACTAATTTTGTACTTTTTTCCCTTTTTTAGATTTTGCCTTTTAAAAAAAATATGTCTATAGTTTTTCATTTGTATTTTAGTTTTACATTTTTATATTCATGTTTTACAAATTTGGTGCTGTTTACATTTTGCCTTTTTTAAATATGTCTATAGTTTTGATGTTTTTTATAAGTCCAGTTTTTAATTTTTATTTCAGCTTTAAATTTCCATATACAAGTTTTACTAATGTTGTACTTTCCCTTTTTTACATTTTGCTGTTTTTTAAATTAATTTAACATTTAAAAAAAATATATGTCTATAGTTTTTCATTTTTATTTCAGTTATAGTTTTACATTTTTATATTTGAGTTTTACTAATTTTGTACTTTTCCCTTTTTTACATTTTGCCGTTTTTTAAATTAATTTAACATTTTAAAAAAAAATATGTCTATAGTTTTTCATTTTTATTTCAGTTATAGTTTTACATTTTTATATTTGAGTTTTACTAATTTTGTACAGTTTCTACTGCATTTTTAATCAAATAAATGCATCCCTAGTGAGCAGAAGGGATTTCATAGATACAAACGCAGTCATGTCTTGAATCAAATATGCAAAGCGTGGTCATCTCAGCCACTTTCCCACCATTGCGAAGTGAACACGGTCTGAAATATGACTGAGTCAACAAACCTCCAGTCAAAGTGCATCAGGGTTTGTGCATTTGGAGACGTTTTGCTTTTCACAAACCCACAGACATACTTCACGTTCTCATTTATCAGCTGATTCGCGTCACCGCGTCTAGACGGCTTCATTTGTCCTCATTAATCAGCATCACGTCCGACACGAACTCCACATTCCTCCTAAATAACCTCCGTCCTCGAGCGGGCGACAAACAAAAAAAAACAGGCTTCCTACAAAAAACGCTGTGACTGGGCGAATTGGTCCCGCGTCCTCGACCGCTTCCATATTAGGAAGGAGCGCTTTCTTTCGTGGCTGAGGGTGCTGCTCATAATAGGGCTAAAGGTGGAGCGCTGGGAGCACTAACAAAACACTTGCAGGAGGAAGCTGAAGCGCTCAGACAAAGAGCAACAATCAACACTCAACGGGACAAATGAGGAGAACAGAAGCAGCTGAGAGGAAGCAGACAATGTGGAAGCGGCTCAGGTTGACCTACAGAATCTTCCTGTTCATACCAATGAATAAAGTCCACCGACTGGATAACTAGCACAGAAGAAACATGCTGGAATGGAAGATAATTGTAACTTAAAACTAGATTAAAAAGTTTGTCAAGACAAACTTTAAGTTGGCTTGAGAAAAGTTTGATTGTTTTCAGTCTGGAATAGTTTTAAGTTTAAAGTAGTTTTAAAAGTTTAAAGTTTGAATGTTTTGAAGGCAATACAGTCTGTCATGTTGTTAGCATTTTTAATGTCACTTGCATGATTAGCATTTTTTACTAGCATGTTGCAAGCATGATTCTAGCATGATTAGCATTTTTTATTTATTTTTTATAAATCATGCTTGCAACATGCTAGTAAGCTAGATTGTTCCAAGCATGTTTCTAACATTATTAACAAGTTGTTAGCATGATTCTAGCATGATTGCCGAGTTGCTAGCATGTTTTTAGCATGATTCTAACATAATTAGCAAGTTACTAGCCTGTTTCTAGCATGGTGCTAGCATGATTCTAACATAATTAGCAAGTTACTAGCATGTTGCTAACATGTTTCTAGCATGATTAACACGTTGTTAGCATGTTTTAAACATGATTAGATTGTTACTAACATGCTTCTAAAATGATTAACAAGTTGCTAGCATTATTCTGGCATGATAAGCAAGTTGCTATCATGTTGACAGCATGATTAGCATGTTGCAAGCATGATTCTTACATGATTAGCAAGTTACTAGCATGTTTCTAGCATGATGCTAGCATGATTAGCATGATTCTAACCTGTTGCTATCATGTTGCTAACATGTTCCCAGTATGAATAACATGTTGTTAGCATGTTTTTAACATGATTAGATTGTTACTAACATGTTGATTAACATGTTGTGAACATATTTCTAGCATGATTAGCATGTTACTAGCATGATTAGCATGTCATTAACATGTTTCTAACACGATTAACCTGTTACTAGCATGTTTTAACATGATTAACATGTTGTGAACATGTTTCTAGCATGATTAGCATGTCACTATCATGATTCTAGCTGCTGGGCTTGGTTAGATGGATGGATGGATGTATAAAATGAGTTTAAATGTATTAGAAATTGAGTACATAGAAGGGAAGCTTAATTGAGTCTCAAAGGATTCTGGGAGTTTTGACAGTTGGAGTTTTCTCAAGCCAACTTAATGACCGTTTGTGTGCGATTATCTGGGACAGGAGAAATGACAAACACACACAACAAAAGCTAACAAGACGCTGCAGGAAACAGCTTTGTGCTCAGGGGTGTGACACTGACGGGACGCGCTGGGAAAAAATGCAGGAGGAGGAACAAAACTCCACAAGAGCCAAAATCAACAGACAGACGCACAACACCAAACATAAAGTTTTTGTTTTATATGAAGATTATTAAAACATATCTATAACCCTAACCCTACAAAGAAAAAATAAAATTAAAAAACTAAAATAAAGGAAAAAAAGAGAGAAAGCATTAAAATAAAACACTAAATAAAAATATTAAATAAAAACAACTAAATATATGTATATTAAAAGAATATAAAATAACATATAAATTAATATTAAAAAATTAAAATAATAATAACTAAAATACAAGTGTAAAAAATACAATAAATATATATATATGTAAAACAAAATAAAAATATTAAAACAAAAACAACTAAAATACAAAAAGTGCAAAAATGCAATAAAAATATAAATAAAATATAAAATATAAATATATATAAAATATATATAAATATACTTTATATGATTTATGTATTTTATTTCTCTCTCTCTCTCTTTAATAATAAAACAACTAAATATGTATATTAAAAGAATATTAAAAACAAATTAATATAAAAAAAATCTAAACTAATATATATATATATATATATATATATATAT
>NC_133383.1:2306544-2308647 GCF_049309525.1 Garra rufa | reverse complement strand
AAATATAAAAGTAAATATAAATATTGTATGTATTTATTTAATTGGTATTATTATTATAAAATAAGCATAAGTATAAATAAAAAAAGTAAAATACATACAAAGTAGACAAATACATAAGTATAAATTCATGAGTAAAAAATACAATAACTAAAACAAATACGTATAAAAAACAATTGTATAAATAAATTAATAAGTAAATATAAATAAATATTTTATGTATGTATTTATTCATTTGTAGATATTATTTTTAGTTATACATTTATTTATAAATATTTTTTATGTATGTGAGAAATTAATGACTCATTTATAGAAATTAATTAAATGAAATTAATAAGTAAAAAATTAAGTAAAATATGCAGTAAAAATACATGAATGCATAAGTATAACAAATAAAAGAATAAATATAATAAAAGAAATAAGTATAAATAAATTCATAAATAAGTAAATATACATAAAAATATTTATAAATAAATGTATAAATAAAAAATAAATATCTACAAATGAATAAATACATAAAATATTTATGTATGTGAGAAATTAAATGAAATGAAGTAAAAATTTAAGTAAAATATGCAGTAAAAATACACAAATGCATAAGTATAAACAAATAAATTAATAAATATGATCAAATAATAAAAAAGATAACTAATATAACTATAAATAGAAATAAGTATAATAAATAAATACGTGTAGAAATAAATGTAGAAATAAGTAAATACTAATAAATATGTATGTATTTATTAATTTGTAGATCTATTTTTTTATACATTTATAAATATTTTATGTGAGAAATTAACTAAATGAAATGAATAGGTAAAAAGTAAAATATGCAGTAAAAATACAAATGCATAAGTATAAAAAATAAATAAATATAAATACAACTAATATAACTATAAATAGCAATATAAACTAATTTATAAAATGTATATAGTATAAAAACAGATTAAACAGATAAACACTTGTAAATAAAAAGAAATGTAAAAAATTTGTATAAATAAACAAAAATAAGTATAAAAGTATGAATGGATGAATATTTTTCCTCTTTTCTCTCTCCCTCTGTGTCCTGTACTTATACAGTGCACATCTTCACTTGAAGTGCTTACAGTAACAGTGCAATACTATGAATACTACTCAGCACAGTGGTGACTATAATAATGTACATCTGAATCTACTCTGATAACGATTCGCAGAAGTCGGAGCGACTCCAAACAGTGTCTGTAACATTCAAGCCCCAGTGGCAAAAACTCTCACGGACGTGGAGGAGGAATCTCACAGCTCTGTCCAATGAGAAAGTTGTGCTGTCCAACGGCACTAAGATCAGGAGATGAGAGGCTTGGAAAAAGCCGGAGTTCACACGAACCGCAAGTCTTGATCTGGTCTGCTCTTCTCCTCCGGTTCCCTAGGGATTCAGGGAGTCGTCTTCAGGCCCCAGCGGATGATTGAGAGTCATCGGGATGTGCTGCTCCCAAACTGCGGCGTGGGACGAGGAGAACTCAACAGGTCTCTTCTGGATTCCCTCCCAGAGCTCCGCCGCACAGCCCGCCATCTTGGCTCCAGGTGTCGGACACATGTGCGCGCTGGGGTAATTAGCTAGAAGAGGAACGTCTCTGGGCAACGGCTCTGCTAATGAGGCCTCGGCACTGAAAAACACACGTGCACATGTGCGGAGTCGCTGACAGCTGGACAGAGACCTCGCTCCTGACTCCAAAAACACACACCTCACAGACTTCACAGAGCCTCTTCATTAGCACCACCATAGCAAAGCTCTCCAGATTCCCTCAACTGTTTAAATCCCATACAGTCAGGCCTGAACGGAATCTGCAGACTATTTAGAATTTTCGTTATTGGTTTTGGCGGAAAACATGTGGAACTCTGCGGAATAGATTGGAATGTTGGAATTACAGAGAACATTCTTATTGGTAGCTGAGAAGCATAATTCAAATTTAAATAAATCACAGACAGTGGATGTGCAGAATTTCGTTGTTGGGGAAAGCGGGGCACAACCTAACACTTTTTGAATTTTGCGGTTTATGTAAATCCACTTGGGGTTCAGAGTACAATATTTATCCACATCATTTTTACACTTGTCTAGTACAAATATAT
>NC_133383.1:2286544-2304044 GCF_049309525.1 Garra rufa | reverse complement strand
ATATTTTTTTACTTATACTTACTTACATATTTGTTTTTTGTTATATTTGATATAAATAAATAAAACAGGTAAAGCATACAGAATAAATTAATAAATCAAAAATATGCAAATAAATAAATACAAATAGGTAAAT
Organism: Garra rufa; assembly: GCF_049309525.1. Taxonomy (NCBI): domain Eukaryota; kingdom Metazoa; phylum Chordata; class Actinopteri; order Cypriniformes; family Cyprinidae; genus Garra; species Garra rufa. Next base: position 2,303,911 of record NC_133383.1, on the reverse strand, counting down.
ATGCAAATACATATAAATAATAAATACATAAGTAAATAAATATAAACATAAAATAAGCAAATTAAATAAGTCACATTATTAAATAAAAAATAACAAGCTAAAGTAAATAAATCTAAATAATAAAAGTATAAATAAATGCATAAATAAATGCATTAAAAAAGTTGAAAAAAAAAATACATAGCATTAATCAACCAAAAAAATAATATTTAAAAAGAATCTACAATATTCTTCTTAGCAATGAATATTATTCATCTATATCTATATTCATCTATAATCAAACAAAAAAAAGCACAAATAAATAAATACATTTTTACTTACACTTATTTACATTTGTTTTTATATTTTTGGTTATATTTTACATAAATAAAACTGGTAAAGCATAATAAATACATAAAAAATGTGCAAATAAAACAATATTAAATAAATACAAATAGGTAAATAAATATAAACATAAAATTGGCAATTAAATAAGTGAAAATATTAAATAAAAAATAACAAGCAAAAGTAAACAAATCTAAATAATAAAAGTATGAATAAATGCATAAATAAAAAAAATAAAAATAAATAAATAAATAGGAAAACAAAAAAAAAATCTATAATATTCTTAGCAATGCATACTATTAATCGAAATTAAGTTTTGATATATTTACAAAATATCTTCATGGAACATGATCTTTACTTAATATCCTAATGATTTTATGGCATAAAAGAAAAAATGATTGTGCTACTTAAGACTGGTTTTGTGGTTTAGGGTCAAATATATTTCTTTCTCAGTTTCTCTCTCCTCGTGTCCTGCGCTCATATGGTGTACATCTCCAATCTGAAGTGTTTACAGTAACAGAGCAAAGCTATGAATACTATTCAGCACAGTGATGATGGTGTACAGTACGTCTGAAACTGTTATCATACCAAAAACTGAGTCCGTAAAGTGAAATGAATAACCCTGGCTTTGAGTAAATGGGATATATTTAATTAGTTGATAAACTATTACCAGCAAACATCCCCTTCCACATCAATCAACGTCACATTTTTGCACAATGCTGTCAAGTTTTCCTGGAGCAAAACAATAAATGTTGTACATCATATTTACAAATGTTGGTACTATAGAACGAAATGTTTGTATTACACATCCTCCAACAGTAAACATCATTTGTCTTCCTCCATATGGAAACTGCACAGCCAGGTTCACTGGGAATCTAGAGTCGAGCTGTGAGCGTTTAGCATTTATTTCATTTGAAACTATGACAGAAAGACATCAAGAAGCCAGAAATGCTGGAAATGTTGCTCAGCCAAGACAGTCTTAAGATCCAGCTGCTCACTGCAACAGATACTCATCGTTTTAAGTCAGAAACGATGCAGGATTTCGAGAACAACGACCTTCCAAACTATGATATTTTGTCTACCGTTTACCAAGGCTGCATTTATTTAATTAAAAACACAGTAAAAATTGTAAAATATTTTTACAGTTTAAAGTAACTAGTTCTCTAGTTGAACACGTTTTAAAATATAAATTAATTATATTTTAAAACATATTCAACTAGAGAACTAGTTACTTTAAACTGTATGTAATTTCAGATCTGTAATTTCAGTATGAATAAACCAAATAAATAAATAAATAATACAAATAATTAAAAGTGAATAAACGTAAACACAAAAAAGTATGAATAAATTTTAAAAATTTATTAATTAATAATGAATTATTATGAATAAGTACAAAATGGTAAATAAATATAAACAAAAAAAGAAGTAAATACGTGAAATTACTGAACAAATAAAAATCAATTTCAGTTAATTTAAATAAAATTAGGTAAACAAATGTCAATTAAACAAAAATAAGTAAATAAGTGAAATTTATTTTAAACAAAAAAGTAAAAAAAATCAATAAATGAGATAAACACAAAAAAAGGCAATTAAAAAAATCAACATTTAAAAGTGAATAAATGTAAACATAAAATAAGCATGAATAAACCAAATACATAAATAAATAACACAAATAATTAAAAGTGAATAAACGTAAACACAAAAAAGTATGAATAAATTATTTTAAAAATGTATTAATTAATAATGAATTATTATGAATAAGTACAAAATGGTAAATAAATATAAACAAAAAAGAAGTAAATACGTGAAATTACTGAACAAATAAAAATCTATTTCAACTAATTTAAATAAAATTAGGTAAACAAATGTCAATTAAACAAAAATAAGTAAATAAGTGAAATTTATTTTAAACAAAAAAGTTTAAAAAAAAATCAATAAATGAGATAAATACAAAAAAGGCAATTAAAAAAAACTACATTTAAAAGTGAATAAATGTAAACATAAAATAAGTTTGAATAAACCAAATACATAAATAAATAACACAAATAATTAAAAGTGAATAAACGTAAACACAAAAAAGTATGAATAAATTATTTTAAAAATGTATTAATTAATAATGAATTATTATGAATAAGTACAAAATGGTAAATAAATATAAACAAAAAAGAAGTAAATACGTGAAATTACTGAACAAATAAAAATCAATTTCAGTTAATTTAAATAAAATTAGGTAAACAAATGTCAATTAAACAAAAATAAGTAAATAAGTGAAATTTATTTTAAACAAAAAAGTAAAAAAAAACAATAATAATCAAATACATAAATAAATACAAATAATTAAAAGTAAATAATTCTAAACAAAAAAGCAATAAAAGTGAATAAAAAAATTAAGTAGAATAAACGTAAACACAAAATAAGTATGAATAAATTAATTTAAAAGTGTATTAATTTTTTTTGCTTAAGAAATACAATTATGAGAAATGTCAATTAAAAAATAAATAAGTAAAAGTGAACAAAATGTAAACACAAAAAAAGAATAAATACAATTCATAAATAAAAAAAAATAAAAAAAACATTTTACAAATACAAATCAGCATATTAGAATGATTTCTGAAGGATCATGTGACACTGAAGACTGGAGCAATGATGCTGAAAATTCAGCTTTGATCACAGAAATAAATTACATTTTAAAATATATTCAAATTAAAAACTGCTATTTTAAATTGTAATAAATTTTATTGATTTTACTGAAGAAAATGCGGCCTTGGTGAGCTTCAAAAACATAAAAAAAAATCTTCTGTATACATAATAAGGTTTATCATTTCAGTTTCCTGAAAATAAATCGACAGCAAATGCTCTCTTGGCACACATCTGCTTTGCCCGTTGGGGCAGGAAAGTTGTCTCGAATTATAAGAATTAGCATGAAAAACAGGATGAAAGCACTTTCCTTCATACTTTATCTGGATTCAATGACGCTTCTCCTATTATCTGCTGTGAATTATGGACTATGAGTTTGCAGTCTTCTACAGAAGCGTACGCTGCTTGTTTTGAGCACACTGTGGTGCGAGATCAACCCGCGGGACTAATATATACCCAACATACTCATTCCTCCTTTTCTGAAGCGTCTGTGTGCGTATACGTCTCCCACAAACCCCTGCAGTCGCTCAGTCTGCTCTCAACGTTTTACTTTTTTTGCCCTCTCTGTTCCAAAGGCTCTCCAATTTCACAAAAAGCAGCAGAAGCCGAAGCCGAAATCGAGAAATCTGGCCCCCGTGTCCAGAAAATATTCCCTTTCCTGTTTCCCCTCGCTGCCAGGGACCGCAGCGCGCCAACGCGGCCTGAAACTATGAGGAGTATTTTCAGCTCTGTAATTTGAAACACACACACACAAAGACACATGCATCACGAAAACACACATCTCTTGAAGACCTGTGCATCTCAAACGCTTCATAACAGCTCCTCTGAAAGACACCATGAGTTTCCTAATTGACGCAAACCACAAAAGAGCGACTGCAGAAGATGCTGGGTATGGTTTTTTAAACTTAATTTTAAAAATAAATAAGTAGAATAATTATTAAGGAAATGAATCTATTAAATGAATTAAAATAAAATAAAATAAAATAAAATATCAAGCAAACAATTTTCACTTGAGTAATTATTTAAATCTTTAAAAAAACACCATAAATAATAAAAAAAATACTTTTAAACAAATAAATAGTGTGATTTTTAATGTAAAAAAATATATCTGATAACAATTTTTAAAAATATATTAAATGTAACTATTCAACAAAAATCTGACAAAGGTATTAATAAAATAAATTAATAAAATTAATACGAATAAGATGTTTACTTATTATGCATTACTTATGCATTAAATGAAACTTAAAAAATAAGCAAACACTTTTCACTTTAAATCTTAAAAAACACCATAAATAAATAAAAAATGCTTTTAAACAAATAAATAGTGTGATTTTTAATGTAAAAAAATATATATAACAACTTTTAAACATATTAAATGTAACTATTCAAATAATATCTGGCAAAGGTATTAATAAAATAAATAAATAAAATTAATACGAAAAAAAATAAGATGTTTACTTATTATGCATTACTTATTTAAATGAAATTAAAAAAATAAAACACTTTTCAGACTGTTTAAATGTTTAAAAAACATAAATAAATAAAATAAAATTTAAACAAATTAATTTAATACAATTCAAATACGAATTAAAAATAATAACTTAATTTAAATAAAATATAAGAGAAATCTTAAATCTAAACAATTAAATTAAATTATACAATAAATAAATAATGTTAAATGTTAAAATGACACATTTGTTTTTTATTAATAAAATTAATCAATTAATAAAAAAAAATTACATTTAATTATTTTAATAGAATTGTAATTAAATAAATACATGTAAAAAATAATAATACAATTAAATATTAATAAAAAATGTTTTTTTTTTTTTTTACAAAAAGTATTAATAAAATAAATACAATTTTTTAAATATAATAAGAAGATGTTTACTTGTTATGGATTAATTCATTAAATCTAATTAAAAATAAGCAAACTCTTATGATTTTCAATTGACTAATTGTTTAAATTTTAAATAAAATAACCACTATAAATAAATAAAATTTAAACAATACATAAATAAATTGTGTGATTTTTTATGACACATTTATTATTTATTAATTAAGTTATTCTAAATAAATTAGTTAATAAATAAATTAAAAAAATTAATTTAAGTTAAATTAATAGAAAACAAAAACAAATGAATATTGTGATTTTTGACAAACATATTCATAAAATAAATGTAAAAAACGTCAAAATAAAAAGATGTTTACTTGTTCACTTATTATGGATTAATTATTTAAATAAAATTTAAAATACGCAAACACTTATGATTTTCACTTGACTAATTCAATAAAATAACACCATAAATAAATAAATTTAAATTTAAACAATAAATAAATAGTGCACTTGTTATTGGAAAAATGCAATAAGAAAATAAATACAACTAAAATAAATTTAATTAATTTAATAATTTAAATAAAATGTAAAAAGAATCTTAAATAATAAAATTAAATGAAATTAATAAATAAAAATCACACAATAAATAAATACAATGTAATTTTAAAAACAAATAAATGTTGTGATTTTTATTTGCCATTTATTAGTAAAATGAATAAATCAAATATTCCATTTGATTATTATATAAAATCTAAACCTTTTAAATCTAAAATAAATAATAAAATTAAATTAATAAAATAAGTTTATAATTTTACTCATTATAGATTTAGAAGAAATGTAAAAAAAATTTTAATTTTCACTTGACTAATTGTTTAAATTGTTCTAATTGCTGTGTGTGTGTGTGTGTGTGTGTGTGTGTGTGTGTGTGTGTGTGTGTGTGTATATATATATATATATAAAATAAAATAAAATAAAATAAAATATTGTATTAACTTGCCAAATGTATTAATAATATAACGGCTTCTCTGAAAGACATGACAAGTTTCCTAATTGCTGTAAACCCCAAAAGTGTGACAGCAAAGGATGCTGGGTATAAAACGCCATCAAACCCGATGACCTTTCAAATCTTCGTGAATCACAGGAATGTTCCAGATTCAAGCTTTAATGACAGTAGTTGACATATAATATTGATTGCCTCAGAAAATTATTTTGATTCATCCCTCAAATAAACCCAGTAAGGCATTTACAATGAAAGACAAGCGGCCAGGGTTTAGAAACAGAAATGTGAGGCTTGTGTTTTGGTTAAAGCACTTAGATGAATCATTCAGAAAATGACTGTTTATTATTCAAGCTGTGAAGTGTCTAAATCGTTCTTTTAGGGACGGATTGGATGGATGAACGACTGACCGGGCCTTTTCAGTAATTGGGCCTTGTCTTTGGAATGACTTGCCAATTGAGATCAGAACGGCTCCTAATCTGACTATTTTTAAATCACTTTTAAAAACTCATTTGTTTTCAATGGCCTATTAGGTCTTTTTTGTTTACTTCTTTTCTTAATTATGTGTCTTGTTTCCTTTAAATTTTTATTGTGGATGTTTCTAAGTGTAAAGCACTTTGGTCAGTCTTGTGGCTGTTGGAAATGTGCTATATAAATAAAGTAAACTTGAAACTTGAAACTTGACATAACTGCAGTGCTGAAATGCTGAAAACAGAGGGTGTATGGATAGTTTTTGGCTTGTCTGTTGCTGGTCTCCTTGTGTGAGTGAAAGTTAGCAGGTGAACAGACTTTATAGTGACAGAATGCAAGTTCAACATGCAATATAACCTTGCCTGCTTTAAGTGTAAAGCAATGTGTGTTTTTAACATTTATTCCCTGAAGTACTTCCACTGCAAGTGCATTACTGCAATTGTGATTTTACTTGACTAATGTAGATTAAATAAATAAATAAATAGATAAATAGATAAATAAAAACATTTATTTAAAAAAAAAAAAATCACTTAGGAAAAAATGTCACTTAATAAATAAAATAACATCATAAATTAAGTTCAATTAAAAATAAATAAACAAACAGTTTGATTTTTATTTGAAAAAGTTTATTAAGAAAATAATAAATAAAAAGAATACAAATAAAATAAAAACACATTTAGTTTAAATAAAATCTTAAAAAGAAATCTTAAATAAATAATATAATTAAACAAAAAATAAATAAAATCATACAATAAATAAATAAAATACATTGTAAGGATAAATAGTGTGATTCTTATTTGACACATTAAATGAAAAAAATCTGACAAAAGTATTAATAAAATAAATAAATAAAAAAACAAAATAGTAAGATGTTTACAGATTAATTAAAAAACACCATAAATAAATTAAATTAAAACAATAAATAAATTGTGTGCTTTTTATTGGAAAATTTTATTTAGAAAAATAATGAATATGTGAATAATTATTTATAAATTTTATTATAAAATAATAATTAATCAAATGAATAAAAATAAATAAATTAAGTTTAATTAAACTAAATAAAATCTAAAATAATTCATGAAGTAATTTTATTATTTATTTTAGATTTATTAAAATCAATAAGTGAAAATAAAATCTTACAATGAATAAAAAAATAAAATCTATCAAATAATATTTTTTAAATAAATTGTGATTTTTCTTTGACACATTTATTAATAAGATTAATAAACAATAAATACATTAAATTAAATTATAAAAGTAGATTGTATGATTTTGATTTGACATATTTATTAATAAAGTAAATAAATAAAATATATAAAATTAAGAAATAAATTATTAAATGTAACCATTTAAATAAAATCTACAATAAATCTTAAAAATCTGAGAACAACAATACAATTAAATTAATAAAGAAACAAATAAATTGTGATTTTTTTTTTACAAAAGTATTAATAAAATAATTTTAATTTAAAAAATATAATCTGTTTATTTATTATTGATTAATTAAAATTAAAAATAAGCAAACATTTTCACTTGACTCATTTTTTAAATCTTAATATAACAAATAAATAGAATAAAATAACACCATAAATAAATTAAATTAAGTTAAACAATACATAAGTACTGTACTTTTTATAAAAAAAATAAGAAAATGAATACAAATAAAACTAAATAAATCAAATTAATAAATTTAATAATTTAAATAAAATCTCAAAGTAATCTTAAATAGATCTAAAATAAAAGTATATGAAATCAATAAATACAAAATCATACAATTACTAAATTTACATTTTAAAAATAGATAAAGAGTGTGATTTTTATTTGACATTTATTTATCAAATGTATAAATAAAATGAATAAAAATAGATTAAAAATAAAGTATTAAATGTAATTATTATAGAAAATCTTAAATAAACAGTAAATAATAAAATACATGAATAAAAACATTTTTTTTACAAAAACATTAGTAAAATAAATAAATACAATACATACAAATATTTTACTCATTTATATTATGGATTAATCATTCAAATGAAATTTTAAAAAATAAGCAAATTAAATGAAATCATTTCATACAAATTATACAACAAATAAATAAAATTAAATTAAAATAAATAAATAAATTGTTATTTTTATTTGACATTTAATAAAATAAATAAAAATACATTCTTAAATTTAATTATTATATAAAATCTTAAATAATACAATAAATTAACAAAAATAAATAAATACAGTTATATTTTGACAAAAGCATTAATAAAAATAAATAAATAAATAAATACAATTAATACAATACAATTAATAAAAATAAAACAATTTGACTTATTATGGATTAATTATTTAAATTAAATAAAAAATAAGCAAACACTTATGATTTTCACTTAGCTAACTGTTTAAATCTAAAATAAATTAAATAATAAAATCAAATCTACTGTAATATTAACTTGACAAATCTATTAATAAAACTAATACATAAAAACTTAATAAATAAAACTACTAAAACATATTAAAAATGTGACTAGATGGATAGACTTTTTTTCCGAAAGCATTTATAAATTAATGTCAATATTATTTTTTTCCAAAAAATCAGCATAATCCCATAAATGCCATTGATATAGCTTGTATCTTGTTCCAATAAATCCAAAACACTAACATAACTAAAAATGGACAGTTACACCTCACGGTGATGAGGAGGTTAGGGATGCACCAAACCACAAGCCAGAGTCTAAAAACAAAATCTAGTCTGTGCTTGGAGCGGTGGTTTGGTGCGAGTTAGGCCCTTAAATATGCATTTATCATGTAAAAATCAAGACGCAGCAGGAAATCTGAAAGCGAGCGGCTCTCGAAACCACAAACACGGCCGTGCCAGCTACCTAAATACAGCTGTGGTTGAGCGTACACGAGCGCTGATTACAGATCCTGCTCGTGCCGTCCAAAAGCGCAAATTACACACTTTGGCCTCTTCCCATAAATACCACGTACAATTAGCCTCTATTTTTACCCCACCTGTCTATATCAGACAATCTGTCGAAGAAACGCGGTCGCTCCATAAAACGGCCGCTTTTCATGTAAGCATTGTTTTACGGGCTCTGTGTGTCTATAAACAACACAGCAGCTTTCAGATGAATTAAAATAAATGATTACATTTCACAATTTAAATAAAAATTACTAAATATTGTGATTTTTTTGACAAAAGTATTAATAAAATAAATAAATAAATAATAATAAATTTAATAATAAATATTAAAGTGTGACTTCTTATTTGACACATTTATTAATGATATATATAAATTAGATAAATGAAATTAAATAAAAAATAAATTATTAAATTTAACTATTTAAACTATTTTAATATTTTTATTTTATAAAATAAAATAAAAATAAATTATTAAATTTAACTATTTAAACTATTTTAATATTTTTATTTTATAAAAAAATTAAAAAATTATTAAATTTAACTATTTAAATAAAACCCAAAAAAATCTTAAATAAATCTAAACTAATACAATTAAATTAATAAAAAATATAACTAAATATTGTGATTTTTTTCCCCAACGTCTTAATAAAATAAATTAATAATAAGTTAAATGTGACTTCTTATTTGACACATTTGTTAATGTAATAAATAAATGATATTTAAAATAAATAAATGTAACTATTTAAAATAACCTCAAATAAATCTTATATAAATCTAAAATAATACAATTAAATAATAAAAAACATTACTAAATATTGTGATTTTTTTGACAAAAGTATTAATAAAATAAATAAATAATAATAAATTTAATAATAAATATTAAAGTGTGACTTCTTATTTGACACATTTATTAATGATATATATAAATTAGATAAATGAAATTAAATAAAAAATAAATTATTAAATTTAACTATTTAAACTATTTTAATATTTTTATTTTATAAAAGAAAAGAAAAATAAATTATTAAATTTAACTATTTAAATAAAACCCAAAATAAATCTTAAATAAATCTAAACTAATAAAATTAAATTAATAAAAAAATATGACTAAATATTGTGATTTTTTTTACCACCGTCTTAATAAAATAAATAAATAATAAGTTAAATGTGACTTCTTATTTGACACATTTGTTAATGTAATAAATAAATTATATTTAAAATAAATAAATGTAACTATTTAAAGTAACCTCAAATAAATCTTATATAAATCTAAAATACAATTAAATAATAAAAACATTACTAAATATTGTGATTTTTTTGACAAAAGTATTACTGAAATAATAAATAAATAATAAAAAATGAAATAATAAATAATAAAATGTGACTTCTTATTTGACTCATATATTAATTAAATAAATAAATTTGATGAATAAAAATAAAATAAAAATAATTTATTAAATTTAACTATTTAAATAAAACCTAAAATAAATCTTTAAAAACAAATCCAAAATAAATAACATTTAATTAATAAAAATATTACTAAATATTGTGGGGGGTTTATGACTAAATCATTAAATAAATAAATTCATTAATTATTAATAACGGATTACCAAAAATAAAATATGTTTAATTATTATTAATTATTTTATTAATTATTAATTATTTAAATGACATTTAAAAATACTCAAGCACTTATAATTTTCACTTGACTTATTGTTTAATAAAATCTAAATAAATGTAAACAATAAATAAATAGTGTGCTTATTGGAAAAATTTATAAGAAAGAAAATTAATCAATAAAATTCATAATAAAAAAATAATAATTGTATTATTTAAATAAAATCTAAAATAAATCTAAAATAATAAAATTAAATTAATAAAAAAATATTACTAAATATTGTGATTTTTTTTGACAAAAGTATTACTAAAATAATAAATAAATAATAAAAAATGAAATAATAAATAATAAAATGTGACTTCTTATTTGATTCATATATTAATTAAATAAATAAATTTGATGAATAAAATTAAAATTAAAATAATTTATTAAATTGAACTATTTAAATAAAACCTAAAATAAATCTTTAAAAACAAATCCAAAATAAATAACATCTAATTAATAAAAATATTATTAAATATTGTGGGGGGTTTATTACTAAAGCTATTATGACTATTAAATAAATAAATTCATTAATTATTAATAACGAATTACCAAAAATAAAATATGTTTAATTATTATTACTTTTTTATTAATTATTTAAATGACATTTAAAAATACTCAAACACTTATAATTCTCACTTGACTTATTGTTTAATAAAATCTAAATAAATGTAAACAATAAATACATACGTGTGCTTATTGGAAAAATGTATAAGTAAAAATAAAATTCATAAAAAAATAATAATTGTATTATTTTAAAAAAAACTAAATCAAATCTTAAATAAATCTAAAATAAATAACAACATTTAATAAAATTAATAAATAAAATACCATAAATAAATCAACTTAGATTTTAAAAATAAGTAAATTGTGTGATTTTTATTTGACACATTAATGAAATAAATAAATAAATAAAATGAATACAAATAAAAATAAATTACACACTTTTGCCTCTTCCCGTAAATACCACATACAATGCTCTATAAAACGGCCGTTTTTCATCACCCACCGCATGCAAGCATTGTTTTAGGGGCTCTGCGATGACAAATGGCTGTTTTACGCATGAGCTCCGGTCTATAAACAACAGCGCAGCTTTCAGACGTGTCTCAAGCGCCTGTGTTTACATTGTGGCCCGTGCATCAGTCCTGTGGAAGAGCCGCGGAGCTGTCGGGACGGGCGAGAGCCTGCCTGTGTTTCTGTCAGCACAGGAGCATGGCTGTGGGGTTTTAAGGTTTTGTGAGTAAACAGAGGGCCGGTTATAAGGCCTGTCAGGCTGTGTTTTGTAAGGGTTGGCCCGTGACGGCTCATTAAAGGCGCTGGAGTGAATGCGATGGTAATGGGCTGGTGGGCGCACACGCCACTCTTGTGGTGCCAGCTGGACGTGGTCACAAAACAAGCTGGCCTGTCAGGAATCAGACTCAGTTGAGAGAGAGAAAGAAATTTTTCATCTTTGCAAAGTTTTAGATCCCCCATGACACTCTCAGGAAAAAAAAAAGGTACAAAAGCTGTCACTGTAGCAGTACAAACACATACCATTTAGGTACTAACATGTGCATTTTAGGTACTTTCATGTACGTTTAGAGGTAAATAAGGTACAGATGTAGCTTTTAAAAAGAAACCAACTGTACCTTAGAATAGAGGAATACTTTAAAATAGAGGTAAAGATAAATTCATGTACCAAGCAAAACTGCTATAAATAAATATAAATATAAATATAAATATGAAAATTCTGTTATCATTGTATAATTGGGTCCAGTATCTTAAAAAAAATAAATAAATAAAAAATGAATAATAATAATAATAATAATAATAGTAATAATAATAATAATAATAATAATAATAATAATAATAATAATCATTTCCATTAATTACTTGATATATTAATATAATTTTTTACTATACATTTAAATAAATACTTCAATTTAAAAAAAAAATGAATAAATACATGAATGACAATGAAAAGTGTGATTTTTACCTAATTATTTAAATAAAAGAATGAATGAAAAAATAAAAAAATTAAAATTAAAGGGAAAATGAACAATCAAGCTTTTTGAAAAAAATATTGTGATTTTACTTTATTATTTAAATAAAATAAAAGTAATGAATGGTTGCAACAAAAGAGAATTATGAGAGAATAAATGAATTAAAGGGGGGGAAAATCAAGCAATTTTCTTCATGAAAATAAAAAAGTGATTTTCTACTTTAATTATTTAAATAAAACGAAGGCATGAATGACTGTATGACTGAATAAAAAGAATTACAGGGAAACTGAAAAAAAATCAAGCAAATTTCTTCATTAAAATGAAAGAATAAATGTGATTTTTACTTGATTAATTATTTAAATACAATGAATGAATGAATAATAAAAGAATTACAGGAAAAATGTGAAATATCAAGCAAATTTCTCTTCATAAAATTTGCTTGATTTTGATTTATTTAAATAAAATAAATGCATGAATAAATTAAAAGAGAACTAAAGGGGAAATGAAAACCAAGCCATTTTCTTCAGGAAAATGGAAAAAATAAATAAGTGTGATTTTACTTTATTTATTATTTAAATAAAATGAATGAATGAAACAAAAGAGAATAAAAGGGAAAAATCTAAAATCTTACTTGATTACTTATTTTAATAAAATGAATGAATGAATGAATGAATGAATGAATGAATGAATGAATGAATGAATGAATGAATGAATGAATGAATGAATGAATGAAGAGAGACTTAAAGGGGGGAAACATCAAGTAATTTTCTTCATGAAAATAAAAAAGTTATTTTCTACTTTATTTTAATTAGATGAATGCATGAATGAATTAATGAATAAAAAGAGAATTAAAAGGAAACTGAAAAATCAAGAAATTTTCTTCATAAAAAACAAAAAAATAAGAGAGATTTTTATTTTATTAATTATTTTAATAAAATGAATGAATGAATGAATGAATGAAGAGAGACTTAAAGGGGGAAAAAAATCAAGCAATTTTCTTTATGAAAATAAAAAAGTGATTTTCTACTTGAATTATTTTAATAAAATGAATGCATGAATGAATGAATGAATGAATGAATGAATGAATGAATGAATGAATGAATGAATGAAGGCAAAGAGAATTAAAGGGAAACTGAAAAATCAAACAATTTTCTTCATGAAAACAAAAAATAAGTGAGATTTTTACTTGATTAATATTTTAAAATGAATCAATGAAGAGAGACTTAAAGTGGGGGGAAAAATCAAGCAATTTTCTTCATGAAAATAAAGTGATTTTATACTTGAATTATTTTAATAAAATGAATGCATGCATGAATGAATGAATGAATGAATACAAAGAGAATTAAAGGGAAACTAAAAAAAAAATCAAACAATTTTCTTCATGAAAACTAAAAATAAGTGAGATTTTTACTTGATTATTTTAATAAAATGAATGAATGAATGAATAAAGAGAGACTTAGAGGGAAAAAAAAACAATTTTCTTTAAGAAAATAAAAGTGATTTTCTACTTTCTACTAATTATTTTAATAAAATGAACGCATGCATGAATGAATGAATGAATGAATACAAAGAGAATTAAAGGGAAACTAAAAAAAATCAAACAATTTTCTTCATGAAAACTAAAAATAAGTGAGATTTTTACTTGATTATTTTAATAAAATGAATGAATGAATGAATGAATAAAGAGACTTAGAGGAAAAAAAAAACAATTTTCTTTAAGAAAATAAAAAAGTGATTTTCTACTTTCTACTAATTATTTTAATAAAATGAACGCATGCATGAATGAATGAATACAAAGAGAATTAAAGGGAAACTGAAAAATCAAACAATTTTCTTCATGAAAACAAAAAATAAGTGAGATTTTTACTTGATTAATATTTTAAAATGAATCAATGAAGAGAGACTTAAAGTGGGGGGAAAAATCAAGCAATTTTCTTCATGAAAATAAAAAAGTGATTTTATACTTGAATTATTTTAATAAAATGAATGCATGCATGAATGAATGAATGAATGAATACAAAGAGAATTAAAGGGAAACTAAAAAAAATCAAACAATTTTCTTCATGAAAACTAAAAATAAGTGAGATTTTTACTTGATTATTTTAATAAAATGAATGAATAAAGAGAGACTTAGAGGGAAAAAAAATCAAACAATTTTCTTCAAGAAAATAAAAAAGTGATTTTCTACTTTCTACTTTCTACTAATTATTTTAATAAAATGAACGCATGCATGAATGAATTAATGAATGAATACAAAGAGAATTAAAGGGAAACTGAAAAATCAAACAATTTTCTTCATGAAAACAAAAAATAAGTGAGATTTTTACTTGATTAATAATTTTAATAAAATGAATGAATGAATCAATGAATAGAGACTTAAAGTGGGGGAAAAATCAAGCAATTTTCTTCATGAAAATAAAAAAGTGATTTTCTACTTTATTTTAATAAAATGCATTATAGAATGAATGAATGAATGAAAAAAAATCTCACACACTACAACTGCGTTCACTTGTGATCAGATCACATGAGAAGACGAACAGGACAAACATCAGAAACTCAAATCTGACATTACACCAACACCTAACTACACCTGAGAAGCGCCTGACAGGAAAGACTGGGAACACATCCAGGAGCAGATCACACAGGTGTGTGTTTGAGATCACGCCAGGCCTCAGACGTCTGATCTAGACGCTAATCTGCTCAGTAAAGTGTCAAAGGTGCCAGCTATTTGCTCAGAGAGCAGCGTGGGTAATATCTAATCCAGCATGACCTCATCTGATTCACCAGAGCTTTATTTACCGTCAGAAGACAGCACAAACACACAGAGAAACCTCCAATGAGATCAGCGCTCTGCACTGATGAGGACTGTGGGAATGTTTGGTCTGATCTGACCCCAACTTCCTCGTTCTTGCAGAAATCGGTGGGATTGATTGGCTCTCAAACAGACGACAGGTTTCGACAGTCAAAAACAGTCAGGTATCGTACTGTATTGTTTCCCAGGGTTCAGTGGTTTCTCATGGCTTTACCAGCTCATGACAAACAGCAGAGTGAATGAAGGAGTCTATCAACCAATCAGAATGAGCTGCTGAAGTAACGACCTGATTTGATTGGCTAAAGGTAGAATATAAAACCAGAGATGTGAATGGAGTGACTAATAAAGTATGGCCATTCAAAAGTGTAATTTTACTTTATTAAACTGATCAAAAGTGGTAGTAGAGACATGTTATAAATTATTTATTTTTCAAATAAATGCTGTTCTTTCTATTCATCAAATAATTTAGGCTAAAAATGTAGCACAGCTTTCACAAAAATATGATTTGTGAAGGATCACGTGACACTGAAGACTAAAGTGATGATGCTGAAAATTCAGCTTTGATCACAGAAATAAATTACATTTTGTAAATTGTAATAATATTTCACAACTTTACTGTTTACACTATATTTTTAATCCAATAAATGCAGCCTTGATAAGCTTCCAAATACATAAAAAAATAAAATTACCAACCCTAAACTTTTGAACATACTGTACACATATCTCCTTAAAAGTCAATATGTATGCTTTTTTCTAGTTTTGCTCAGCACTGATAATGATATAAAGTAAATTGTTGCTAGAAACCGCTTATTGTAAGAGCAATTTCTACAAAAATGATTTTTTTTTTAAATCCAGTAAATCAGGAATGACAGAAAAGATTGTGGAAAGGCCAGCACACAGTGGTGGAAAACTTAACTTCAGCTCACACAAAAGAAATTTTTTGTTTAAAACATTTTCATGCTTTGAAATATAGGAAGAAATGTAACTAACCGAAATGAAACTGAGTAATTAGAAACAAAATGATATGCAAAAATAAACAGATGTCAAACATGATCACCAAAATCCCTGACCAATGTGTTTGTGTAGTTGTTTCAGATGTAAATGGCAGTACAGCTGGCAGTATAGGAATAAACCAATAATAATCTGAAGCACTAGAGACGAAGCAGGTCAGAGTAAGTTGACAGACCCAGTCATGAAGCTGTTTTAAAAGAAGATGTCTGTACAGTACCTGAACCGCTGACTGCTGGGCCCGTGGGTCAAAGAGGCGGAGCTTTTTGTCCTGAGGAAACGAAAAAACACAGGTTAAAATATAACATTTATTAATAATAATAAAAACATAATAAGACTGTACTGAGGACAGATGTTTAAAAAAAATAATAATAATAAATTATATATAAATTAAAAAAAAAAAAAAAAAAAAAAATATATATATATATATATATATATATATATATATATTTTTTTTTTTTTTTTTTTTTTTTTCCTCTCTCTGGTAAATCTAACAGGCAGTCTTTGGTCTCATTAATCTATTATTTAAATATTATTTATGGAATATTTAATAAACTACAACAGCCATCATAAAAGTTGCTAGGCAATTGACCTTATGCACGGAGCGTTCTTTAGAACTTCCGCATAAAGATAAGCCAGCTCATAAACTTCCGCTGAAGCTCATTTTATATGTGTTATATATTAGGTGGACACTCGTGAGACTCATCTACTGCCTCGTTCTT
>NC_133383.1:2265381-2286044 GCF_049309525.1 Garra rufa | reverse complement strand
GTTAATCTATAAAAATATCGTTTTAAAACAGGTTTAGGGAGCTACCCTTATAAAAATTAACTGTGGTTTTACAAAACATGTTTACTATAGTTATACAATAATTATACAATATACAATGGTTTTGCTACACTATACTTTCACCATGGTATAAAATTATGATTATACTAATGGGAATCAATCCTAAAAAAAACCCCAAAAAAACATGGTTACTATGTTTACCATAGGCTCAATAATATCATGTTAATTTTCCTTAGGGCCAAACATGACCCATGATAATGCAAAACATGTTTAGTTTTAAGATTTTTTAATAAAGATATATTCAAGATGTAGCTAATTTTTGTTGTTTTAATTTTAACATTACGACAATAACACATGGTCCTAATGTAGTGGCCCTCTTTTTCTGTTGCCCTTTTCTCTATCAAATGTTTTAGTACTAATCATAAAATATATATAATTTTGAAAGCTTAGAAGCTCAAGAACCATCCTGGTGGCTGTCTCCTCCCCCTTAGCAGCAATGTCAAGTGTCATTTTACAAAATCACAACTTTTTACAATCTTGACAAAAACATGTCTTTAAAAAGGTCTCAGTATTTCTGCAATAATCTGCTGATTGTCTTCTTTAAAAAAGACCAACCTTAGATCTGTACTGTATAGGTGGTTGTAAAGGTCGAGATGTGTTTATGAAAAAAGTGACAGATACAAGAAAATTTGTTTTAAAAAGTAAACACATGAGAGACAGAGAGATTAAAAGAGATTAAAAGGCAAATTGGAAGTTTAAGAGATAGCATTTAATTATTTTACCCAGTTGATTTCAACTTTTCTTTATGTGATGATGAAAAATATTGTTGTCCAGGGTTTCAAATTTTGGTGTGGGATGGCCTGGATAAGTGTGAGATTTCCCGGCCTGAAATTTTGTCTCAGTCCGCCCCTGGTTAACGTCAAGCTAGTTAGGAGCAGTGCAAAACAACGATGTCTGCAAATCACCATTCATGTTTATGTATCAAACCTTTTCTTGTACTGTGCTCTTCAGCAGCAGCAGCCTCTAGTCCAGTTTGCTGCTAAGAGTGAAAAGCCAGGCCCCGTAACATTACCAAGCACCAGTCATGAGCCCAACACACTAGAATGGGCAGGTAGGACAGTGCAATACTTGTTCTATTCTTTATTTGTGTTTATGGACTGAACAATTTTGCACAGAATATATATTCAGATATTGCAGAAAAGGACATTGTGATGTTTAAAAGAATAGTGTTAGACATTTACCCTTTAATGTTCTCATTTATGAAAAATATTTGAACTTATAAAGCAGCTGTTTACTTGAAAAAGACATGATAGTGTCATTAGAAAGTTTAATACATTTTATTTTAATCTTTATTTTATACATATAGCTTAATATACATTTGTATTTATTTGATATTTTTCATTTCAAGGTTTGGATATTTATGAGCACTAATTCTAACAGAAAATAGATACTGATACTGTTAAACATTATATTGTGTTAACTGTTCAAATAAATCTTCACTGTGAAGCAACACTTAGGCTACTGTATTTGCACTGAATTGGAAATGACGTCATTTTAATATAGTCAGTCGTGAACTAAAGTGGGCCGGTCTAAGGCTTGAAACTCCAGGGCTGAAAAGGAGTCCCACTCCGGCCCTGAGCTCAGACTGTGTCACGACCGCAGCACCAGAGCGATTGTGTTTCACAGGAACCTGTCAGAGCTTTTGTGTGTGGATGAGGAAGCGTGTGCGTGATGGATGTAGGGAGGCACATAAAGACATACCTGAACTCAACGCTGAAACCAGAAACCCCACAGAGAGACAGAGAGAGAGAGAAAGAGAGATGGAAAAGCCATTGTGAGCCCCGATCGCTCTCTTTTGACTGTTTTTGTCTTCTGCCCTTCCTGAGTCTGTGAATCTATAACGTTTTCCATTTGGGTTGTGAAACAAGAAGCGGTTCGTATCGGCCGGAAAACATATCGAACAGTCACCATATAAGCATAAAGATTTTGCTAGTGATATAAAAATAAAGCAGCATTGTAAATACTGCAGTCAGCGTTTTATTGGCTCGTTAAATATGGGAAAACAACTTGCTGATGTTGTAATAGCGTCTGCTTTTGTAATAAATCAATTCCAAATGAAAGAAAGTGTTTGCTGAATTTATATATTATAATTAAATTATTATATTTAATAATTCATGTTGTATATGTTATTTTATATACATATAGTGTATATACATTTTATGGTAAATGTTTTTTTCGTTGTATGTACTGTTATATTTGTTTATTAAAAATGAATAGCTAACATTTACTATAATTAAAATGTATTATTTATTTTTTTTAATAAAAAATGAAGTTATATTATTTAAAAAAATTATTTTAGAATTATATATTATATTACTACATATAAAATAGTATTAAATAATTTTAAAATATTAAATGTTATATTCAATATTATTCAATTATTATAAAATAATATTACATATAAATAATCAATTATTTGCTTTTAATTTAAATTATTTACTTTTAAATCATAATTATTATTATTATTAGTGTATTATTATTATTTACTATTATTAAATTAAATATAAAAATTCTATTAAATATTTATAAATATTACATATTTCTAATTAATAATATTAAATTATTATTGGATAATATTAAATAAAAAAATAAATAAATGATGTACTGTAATTTAAATTGTGATTTTTAATGTTTTTGTTCTTATTAAATATTAATGTCATTACTATGAAATATTACATATAATAATTAATATTGCATATATTATTTGTTTTTGTAAGAAGGTAAATATTGTTGCCTATTTTATGTACTGTTATACTGGTTTATAAAAACAAATACTTTTTTTGCTTTTAAATTAAACTTTAATTGTATTAAAATGATTTATTAAATATACCTAAAATACTATTAAATATTTATAAATATTACATATTTATAATTACAACTAGTAAACATTGTTGCCTATTTTTCTGTACTGTTATACTGATTTATAGAAACAATACTTTATTTTACTTTAATTTAAACTTTAACTGTATTAAATTTTTTTTATTAAATATACCTAAAAATACTATTAAATATTAATAAATATTAAATATTTATAATTGCTACTATTAAGTGATTATTCAATCATATTAAATATAAACAATAAATATGTACTTTAAAATAACATTTAATTACTTTTTAATTATTTATTATATTTTTTACTTATTAAATATTAATATCATTACTATGAAATATTATATATAATAATTAATATTGCATACATTATTCATTGTTGTAAGTAGGCAAATATTGTTGTTTATTTTTATCTACTGTTATATTGGTTTATAAAAAATAAATAGTTATATTTTACTTTTAAATTAAACTTTATAATAATAATAATAATAATATTATTATTATTATTATTAATAATAATAATAATATAATAATAATAATAATAATTATTATTATTATTATTATTATGAAATATAAAAATACTATTAAATATTTATAATTACTATTAAAATATTCATGATTATGATTTTTAAATTAGCACTGAATAATATTGAATAAAAACAATAAATTGTGTATTTAAAATTAAATATTTAATTACTTTTTAATTATTTATTTTTACTATCATTATTTAAATTTAACACTATTAACTATTTATTTGATAATAAAATAATTGTAAATAAATGTATTATTATTACTATTATTATTAATAAGAAGAAATGTATTTACAATTACTTTTATTTTATTAAATATCTAAATATTTTTTTCTTATTAAATATTAATCATTAATATCACATATTTATCACTAATTTAACACTATTATATAATAATAATTTCAATGTATATATAATATATATATATATATATATATATATATATATATATAATATATATTTATAAAAAAAATGAAATATGAATAATTAATAGTATCAAATATCATTAAATATTAAAAATTAAAAAACACACTGGAAATGTATGACTGTCTTGAAAAATACTTTTTTGAAATTTTTATATTAATGAAATGTTAATGAAACAGCAAACGAAAATACTCGGTGATCCCTGTAGTGTAGTGCTACTGAATCAACAATAACATTTAAAAAATAATGTTTTATGTGAGTTTACAGTCTGAACTGATTGTGAGAACACAATAAACAGCACTAATTTATACAAGCAGGTGTTCGGAAACTCGTCTAGACTCGTTAAACTACTGCAACCACTTGTGAAAGTACTGAAAGAATCATTAACTGAGTCATTAATGATCAGAATCAGAAATGTTCACGGCTCCAGTCTTCTCCGCGAATCCCCAAAGAGCAGCGTCCTGCCATCCGCTCTACACCCATCACCCATAATGCATCTGTGCTGGGGTTTAATGGAGCGGAGAGGCCGTATTTGACACTCTGAATGATTCACACGCACTCTTACCGGCAGTCTTTAAAACGCTTGCTGAGAACAGACCGGCTCTTCACGGAGCGCGGATGGATGGACGGATGGCGTGCTTTGGGACGCATTAGAGGAGCCCTCTGAATTGTTTCCTGAATTGTGCGGGACGTCCCGGTGGGATATCAAAGACGGAGCGGCCGTAAATCTCGCGCCGTGTCAAGAGTCAGACGCATTTAGTCTGCTGCGTGTGACACGTTGAAGAGATAATAATTCAAATCATCTGCTCTTTCATCTTCAGAGACTCTGAGATCAGAGATGCGACCAGCTTTATTCCTTTCACATGCGACACTTCATGCGTTTACGAGGAAAACATGAGCTGAAAGACATCCAGAAATCACAAATGACTTTCAGAATAAATGACTTTTGTTTCATGAGGAACAATTCATCAGTGCAAGTTATTATAACGAATTAAAGTTTGGAAAGTAAATATTGTTACTTGCAATGTAACGCTTAATTGGTTGATTATGTTACATTACATTTTTATTTTAGAATTATATATTATTTTATTGCATATGAAATACTGTTAAATATTTATAAAATAATTAAATATTTATATTAAATATTATTCAATTATTATTAAATAACATTGCATATTAATAATAAATTGTTTACTTTTAAATCACAATTATTATTTTTAATTGTATTATTAAATATTACTTTTATACATTTTTTATAAAACTAACATTAAACATTTATTAAATATTTCTATTTGATATATTAAATTATTACTGAATACCAACAATAATACATTATTTATTTTTAAATCATTATTATTATTTGTAATGTCACTATTAAATATTATCAATATTATTAAATGTTTATAAAAAAAATCATTATATGTTTATTAAATATTTATATTCAATATTATTAAATTATTATTGAATGATAATTAATAATACATTTACTTTTAAACTAAATAATTTACTAATAAATCATTATTTCTAATGTTAATTTGGTAACACTTTACAATAAGGTTCATTAGTTAAACATTAGTTAATGTATTAACTAACATGAACTAACCATGAGCAATACATTTGTTACTGTATTTACTAATCTTTATTAACGTTAGTTAACGGAAATACAGTTGTTCATTGTTTGTTCATGTTAGTTCACGCTGCATTAACTAATGTTAACAAAATTTTAATAATGCATTAGTAAATGTTTGAAATTAACATTAACAAAGATTAATAAATGCTGTATAAGTGCAGTTCATTATTAGTTCATGTTAACTAATGTGGTTAACTAATGTTAACTAATGAACCTTATTGTAAAGTGTTACCGTTAATTTTAAATATTAATATTATTAATAAATATTTATAAAAATAACATTAAATATTTATATTTAACAATATTAAATTATTATTGAAAAACAATATATAATAATAGTGCAAAATAATAATAGTTACTTTAAATTAAATTATTATTTACTTATAATAATCAGATTTTTTATTTTATTATTAATATTAACACTTAAATATTTTCTAAAAATATAATTAAACGTTTATTGATTGTTTATATTCAATATTACTAAATTATTATTTAATAATAATAATAATAATAATAATAATAATTATAATTATAATACATTATTAACTTTTAAATTAAATAATTATTTACCTCTAAATCATTATTATTTTAAATTTAAATATTAAATAATATTAATATTATTAAATATTTAAAAAATAGCATTAACGTTTATAAATTTTTTATTATTAATTTTAATAATAATAATAATAATAATAATAATAATAATACAATATTTAACGTTATTAAATATTTACTTAATTTTAATTGTATTATTAAATACTACTATTATTAATATTACTAAATTATTATTGAATAATAATAATAATAATAATAATAAAATAATTTAACCGTTAACTAAATAATTACTTTAAATTATTTTTATTATTTTTTATTTTATTAAATATGATTACATATTTATAAAAACTAGTAAACGTTTATTAAATATTTATATTTAAAATTATTAAATTATTATTGGATAATAATTATTTTTATTTAATATTAAATATTATAAATACTAATACAATGATTCAAATACTAAATGATTGAATAATACAAAAATTATAATAACAATAATCTTTTATTTAAATATGTACTTTAAATTATTTATATTATTTTAATAATAACAATTAATATTAATATTAGTAATACCACATAATAATATCACAAAAATACATATTTACAAGTTAAATATTTACACTTACATTAATAAATTATTAATAAATAATATTAAATAACAAACTATTAATTTACCTTTTTAACTATGTTTTACACTACAATATATACTCATTCATATAATCATAATCATTTCTGAAATATTTTCTGCTGATGAAATCAAGACCATGTGGGAGGGGCTAAAATATATTAACCATATTAGCTAATATTAGCCAATAAGAACACTATAGCAACACCCTAGCAACCGCACAGCAACATTCTAGTGTAGACTAGTAATACTAGACAATACTAACAAGAATAACCAATGATTAGCAAACTGACTTGTATTTCACACAAAGCAACACTGCCACCTCTGTGCTCATTAATTCTCACCCACAATCCCCTGCTCTCATTGGCCGCGCTCACTTCCTGCAATTACACAAGCGGAAGTCGGGGTCAAAGGTCGGCTAATGCAGCTCAGACTGCAGACAGAAGCGCAGCTGCGACCCTTATCCAGAACAAATACACACGATACACTGATTCTAGTTGGAAATTCAATCAAATAAGGACTTATAGATGAAACAACAATGCCTAAAGCTCATGTTTTATTGTCGTTTTCATTTATGAGTTACGTAAACATGCTTCTGCAGGCCTTGAAGTTCACCTCACATCTCTGAGAAAGATCTGAGCTCATTATTCGGACTGTAAACTCTGACCTCTGCAGCTCCGGGCTGGAAATTCACCTTGGTGAAGGAATCTCACACGCCTCCGTTCTCCAGGAACATCAGAAGCTTGTTAAATTCTCCCAGAAGCCCTTGGGGTATGCAGATTCGGAGCACAAAGGCGCAGTGTTCGGCGGCGTTCGCGCGCACAATAGCGACATTAAACGTCCCGGAGATGTTGGAAAACAAAGATGACGGCTTTTAGAGAGACTCTAATAATGAGGTAAACTACAGGAACAAACACGTCAATGCTCAACAACAAAGACACAGAAAACGTCATTCAACTTTACATTTTTCAACATTACTCTCAATTAAAAAAAAAAAAGAAAAAGCACATTTTCTAAATTTTGGGGGATATTTTGAGAACTGAAAATATTTTTTAGTATTTTATGTATTTATTTCTTTAAATATAAATATTGTGTCACTTAAGTGTTAATTTTCATTTATCATCTTAAATTAAAAATATATTTAAATTAAAAATGTTAAAACTTAATTTTAAGTTAAAAATTAAATATTTTATTTAGTTTAATATTTTATTATTATTATTATTAACAATGATAATAATAATATATTTTTCCTTTTTTTTCGTTGTAATTTTTTATCTCAATAAACATATTTATTTGAAAAAGACGAAAAAAATCAAAACCTTTGACCAAACTGTGCAGACCTACAATACATTTTCATTGAAAAAAAATATTATATTATCATATATTAAAAACAAATTAAGTTAAAAATTAAATAAACGTTTTTATTTTGATTAATATTTTAATAATAATAATAATAATAATAATAATATATTTTAATATAACATTTTTTCTTCTTTTTTTAAAAAATGTTCATTTTCATTCAGCCATCTAAAATAAAAAAAAAACATTTAAATAAAAAATGTTAACTTAAAAATTAAGTTAAAAAAATAAAATATTTTGAATTTGTTTCATATTTATTATTAGTATTATTATTATTATTATTAATGATAATAATAATAATAAATATATTTTATTATAAGTTTACTTCTTTTTTGTTTTTTATTCCTTTCTTGTTTACATTGTAATATTTTGTAGCATCTCAATAATCAGATTATTAATAAAAAACAACTTTGTATGCCCCTACAAACAAGCAAAGAAAGAATAAATTTTACATTAATAAAATAATTAGTATATGGTCAAAATAATTAGGTTAAAAATTAAATAAACATTTTTTGTTAAATATTAATAATAATACATTTTAATATAATAATTATTATTATTTTGTAGTTACATTCATATATAAATCTCTAATTTTTTTCACTACCTGAAATAACCTGTGGCTTTTTTATTATAAATACATTTCTCCCCCCCCCCCCCTTTAATTTTTTACACTTTTATATTTTGTATAATGAATAAACAGAATATTCATAAAAAAATAAATAAATCACAAAAATTTTGACCAAATTGTGTAGCCCTACAAACAAGCACAGAAAGAATAAATTAAATAAATTAATTACATTAAATCAACATTTCTTTAACATTTTTTGTTAATGTTTTACTTTTCGTTTATATTTTTAATAATAATAATAATAATAATAATAATAATAATAATAATAATACATTTTGTAATTATTTATTTATTAATTTAAAATTATAACCTTTTATTATATAATTATTGTATAGCTCTTCAATTTTTTATAATCATATTCACATATTAATCACTAAACTTGTTTTACTACCTGAAATACATTATTTTCACTTATTTTCTTTGCAGTGTTTTCTAATGTAACATCTCAATTATCAGATTAATCATAAAATAAAAAAATAAAAATCACAAAACTTTTGACCAAATTGTGTAGCAATTAAATTAAACAATTAATTATTTTAAAATGACAAATTAAATTGTAATATTTTTTTTGGTAAATTTTTTTAATTGTTTATTTTTATCAATTTAAAATGATAACTTTTTGATATAACAATTCTATAACTCTTCATTTTTATAGTCATATTCATATATAAATCACTAAACTTTTTAACTACCTGAAATAACCCTATTTATACATATTTTTTCTTCTTTTTTGTGTTTTTTCTTTGCAGTGTTTTATATTGTAACATTTTAATAATCAGATTATTCATAAAACAAAACAAAAAAAACTTTTGACCAAATTGTGCAGCAATTAAAAAAAAAGTATATTAATTATATATATATATATATATATATATATATATATATATATATATATATATATATATATATATATACACATTTTTTTAAATAATAATTATATAACTCTTTATTGTTATAGTCATATTCTTATATAATAATAATATTATTATATATTTTGATATAACAATTCTATAACTCTACATTTTTTATAGTCATATTCATATATAAATCACTAAACTTTTTTTACTACCTGAAATAACACTCTTTATACATGTTTTTCTATTTTTTCTTTATTTTCTTTTCTTTTTTGCAGTGTTTTATATTGTATCAATCAATAAACAGATTAATCATAAAAAAAATTTAAATTCATAAAAAACTTTTGTCCAAATTGTGTAGCAATTAAATAAAAAAATTAATAATATTTAAATGATAAATTAAATTGTAATTTAAATATATGTTTTTTTAATTTTTGTTTTTTAATTCACAATTAAAAATTATAACAATTCTATAACTCTACATTTTTATAATTAAATTAAATATATATATATTTACATTTTTTAAATAATAATTATATAACTCTTTATTGTTATAGTCATATTCTTATATAAATCACTAAACTTTTTAACTACCTGAAATAACCCTATTTATACATATTTTTTCTTCTTTTTTGTGTTTTTTCTTTGCAGTGTTTTATATTGTAACATTTTAATAATCAGATTAAAAAAATCAATTAAATAAAAAAATATTTTATATTAAAACAATAAATTAAATTAAATATATGTATTTACATTTTTTAATAATAATTATATAACTCTTTATTGTTATAGTCATATTCTTATATAATAATCACTAAACTTTTTTTACTACCTGAAATAACATTCTTTGTACATGTTTTTCTTTTTTTTTTTCTTTATTTTCTTTTCTTTTTGCAGTGTTTTATATTGTAACATCTCAATAAACAGATTAATCATAAAAAAAATTAAAATTCATAAAAAAACTTTTGACCAAATTGTGTTGCAATTAAATAAAAAATTTTTTTTTAAATTATTTACAATTTAAAATTATAACTTTTTGATATAACAATTCTATAACTCTACATTTTTTTTAGTCATATGCATATATAAATCACAAAAATTTGCCCAAAATTGTGAAAAACCAGAAAAGTGAGCTTTAAAAAAAAAAAAAAGAATCACACATTTTAAATCAATCACAATTTTTAGCAATTAGATTTCTTCCCTCCCTGGATTTATTTTGCAATAAATATCACCTTTATATTGCCCACCTGCTCTTTGAATAATGCATCAGCCATTAAAATAAACCCCATAAAGTGAATTTGTACGAACAGCCGGCTGTGTTTGGCGATCAGACCTGCTGTGACTCTTGATGACGTAACATCGTGGACGGCACATTTTCACACCGATCCGTCTATAACCGGTGAAATATAAGCAGTAAAACAGCGCTGGCCCACTGGGTTTAATTCAAACAAGCCTAGAGCCGCCAAAGCCAGACCACACAGACAAAATGAGCACTTTCCCACACGCAGGCTTTTAGAAATCCCACCCAAAACACACATCGGGCCCTGTAATGGCTTTCTCTCATTACGCCGCAGTATAAATGACTCCTGTAGCCGCTGACACTCAATAACGCCGACACGCTCCCAAAGAACCGCTTATCAGACACGCGATACTCACGGGTATCACAACACAAGCTACGAATCAAGACCGATGCGACGGAAGGCCAAAAACCATGAGGTCAGAGCAGATCCAAGGACGAATCTGGGCTCTTTACTTCATCAGCTGCTACACAGACAGCAGAAAAAGTCATATTACAGCCCACCAACAAATATTACAGACAGAATACAGTAGAAAAGCACACACAAAGCAGTACTCCATTCTCAATACAAAGCCCAAGCTCCTGCTCATGGGAAAATCACGCATGTGAAACAGAGTATAAGTAAACACTCCTCTGGGCCTCTTCGGTCATTTTTGACCGAAAAATTTTATGTTTTGAATTTTTAAAAATCGTAGCTTCATCAGAATGAGATGACACTTGGTGACTTTTGTTGCATTAGCTATGTGAGTACACAAAAAAATCAGTGACATGATTCGGAAATGTTAAAGGGTCAAAAAAAAAGTCAGTCACACTTGGCTCCTTCGCGGTCAAAAATGACCGACATAGGAAATGAATGGGAAATATGAAAAAATGTGATAATTCAGATAATCTTTTGGTAGTACAAGCTACAAATCAGCCACTGTGCTGAAAAGAAGTGTTCAGCAAGCAAGGACTGACACTCTAAAATAACAAAAGTACAGAACTGACACACACACGCGCACACACACACACAGACACACACACAGACACACAGAAGTAAGCAGAAAAATGCAAAACCTGATATTTATCCAATCAAAAAAAATCTAAACCTTGCCAAAAGTAATCTTTTAGAATGTCTGAATATGTTTCTAAATGCAAAGCCTATTAAAATGAAGAAACAGTAAAAAAAAAAAAAAAAAAAAAATAGGAATCCCAAAGCCCCTGTATATATGTATATAGGGAGACACAGGAGTTTACATGGCATTACACAAGTTTTTATTTTTTATGCCACTAGATGGTGCAATTTTCACTTAAAAAAAATGGATTTTAAATGCTTTTACTCTATTTTAATGTGAAATGTTGTATTTATTGAAAAATAATAAATGCATAATTAAATTAAAAAATATAATATAAAATATAATTCTAGTGGGAAAAAATTGCTCATTAAAACTGTATAAATATTGCATAGATTCATAAAAAATGCTCAAAATTCTAAATGATAATTACAAAATATTATTGAACAAAAATGTATTTAATTGATTTTCCTGAAGAAGAAAAAAAAGTTACTTTTTAAGGCTTCGGTCACTTTTGACCACGAGGGAGCCAAGTGTGACCCCTTAATGAGGAGGCCCAGAGGGTTAAGTTTATCTTTAAAGCTGAAGTTTGTTGTTTATTTAATGGTAAAATACCAAATTACTAGGGATACACTTTTGTGTCGGCCAGTTTCTTTTTTATTTTAAAGTCATAGGCATATCAGAAATAGCAAGAAAAGGCCTGATACCGATGGTTTATTAAATAACTGTGTGTAGTAGGACTGTGCAATTAACTGAAATTCAGCTTCAAACGATTATGGAAACACAACGATAGAGAAAAAACAAATATTGCTCCCGATTCCGCCCTCTTTGTGTGCTTTCGCTCCTCTATAAAAGCCCAATTTCACACGCAAATCATTCAAATCGTGTAACGTGACTTGTTTTTTCGTCTGCTGTCTCTGTGCTTAATATGAATAAAACATAAAAATACAAAGAGAAAAATCACTCACTGCTCTTGAATGAAGGACTTTTGTAGTTTTATTAAAAAAAACAAAGCATGTTTAATTACTACAGTGAAGATGCTGTTTTATTTTACATTCAAATAATTACATTCAACTTCTGTAGTAGGCTGTTAGACTACTTTCCAAAAAAAGCACAGTTTTTTTCATTTGTATCTTTTTTTTTCCTGTTGTTTTGCTATCTTTAAATCTTTATTTTAAAGCCATCGGCATATCGCAAACAGCATGAAAAGGTTCAACACCAATGGATTATTAAATAACTGCATGTAGTAGGGCTGTGTAATTAATTGAAATTCAGTTTATGCTTTAAACGATTATGAAAACACAAGGATGGAGATAAAATGATTATTGCTCCACGATTCCGCTCCCTTTGTGCGCTTTCACTCCTCTATTAAAGCCTAATTTCACATGCAAATCAGTAAAATCATGTCACGTGACTTGCATAAAATAGTTGTGCTTGATTTATTAATGTTTATTTTAAGTTGTGTTTTAAAAAGCACAAGCTTTTCTGTGTATAACGCAGAGATGGAACAGAACACGGACAAGTAATGTGAACGTTTAGCTTAAGATGCGTACCTAAACGGTTAAATACATGCAAATATATGCCAAAATGCAGCGTTTGGTGATTATTCACGTAAACCTTATTCAGTATATTGGATCTGTGTGGCTCTTAAAGCGGCGACAAATAATATTCCTTCTGCCGTCTCTGTGCTTTATATTAATAAAACGTAAAAATACGAAGAGAAAAATCCCTCACTGCTCTTGAATGAAGGAACTTTGTAGTTTTAATTAGAAACAAAGCCTGTTTAATTCTTACAGTGAAGACTATGCTGTTTTATTTTACATTAAAATAATGACATTAAATTTCACAAAAAAAAAAAAAAAACTCTTTCATTTGTATTTTTAAATTAATCAATCATATAAAGTTCCGGACCCAGTCATAAACGTGTAAAATAATCGTGATTATGATTTTTGCCATAATCAAGCAGACTTAATACATAGACAATGAATTGCATGTCTGTTGTAGTGTTGCATGATATACCGATATTAAAAAGGTATCGTGATACCCTGCTTTAAAAGACAGTGTGATTCCGCCTTTTACTAGTATTAGTACTTTTAGAAAGCTTTTTGATAAGAGCCACATTAACAGTTTATTTAGGGTCCTATGATTAAAGCTAAGCAAAAAACCATGAACACAATCACATGATCCAGTCACATGTAACTAAGCACAATATAGGTTAGATCAAGAACCTTTTCATGTTTTTTTTTTTTTTTTTTTTGAGTAAAGAAATGCTGCACTTTATTATTATTATCATTATAGGCAAAGAAAAAGTTTTAAAAAATTACGTAAAACGTAAAATTAACCAGTATTTTTTCTACTCAAACAGGTTTCAGAAGGAAGGAACAAAGACGTTTAAAAACCAATTCTGCTAGAAGTGAACTGATCGATTTTTTTAAAGCCCTGCTTTATGCAATTGACTAATTGTTAAATTGTTAAAATCGGTATTGACCAAAAACATATCAATGCATCCCTACAAATTACACTTTAAACACGTTTAAAACGCTTCCAAAACATTAATTTGCTTATAGAGTGACCCAACTTTTGACTCAACCAATGGCCTGAGTTCGGGGGCGGGGCTACCTGCGTGATTGACCAATAGCAGGCGAGGTGTTTGGGGAAACGTTTTGAAAACAATCGTTATTATATTTCCAGTTCAGTTCGGTGACACTAAGCAGAAATGACACGTTTCAGCTTTGAAAACACTGTAAAACAACACATTTCCACTGTGAACGGACCCTTCAGCTGTATTTACAACAATCACAAATATTTCAGCCATTAAACACTGATGCTAAAAGTAAAATGAAAACATCAGCCAACGAAAAGCACACGAACCGATTGGCAAAACCCGATTGTCTTACCTCAGTCTGCAGATGAATGAAGCTCCTTATGGATTTATGATGTTCAGATCTCTCAACATCTACAAGAACAGTCAAACAGAATATTTCGTAAGACCTTGATGGGGAACAATAAATCATATCCCTAAGAGTTATGCAATATCATTTAATACAGAACCGGTAAAACGCCTTCAGGAATCATCCCTGATCACACCGCAATCCATCAACATGTCAAGCAACTTCCAATAATAGGCTAATCTAAACAACGAGAGCTTGATTTGTTTGATTTGATTAATAATCATCATGCATCAGCATGCTTGAAAATCTAAATGCTTTAAATAACCAAAAGAAAACAAAACCAAGTTGACATATACTTACACATACTTGAATGTTAAGCCTCTTAATATTCAAACGCATCAAAACAGACGTATTTTATTTTTCTTAAACCAGTACCGCTAAAACTAAGTGTTGACAGCATCTTGTGAGAATGATTCTGAGATTCAGAGAAACGTTTAGACTTACAGTTACAGAGATTCGCTAGAAAACGCCGAAACTTTCGCAAACAAACGCAAACCGACCCGACATCTGCAATCTGCTCGCGGATCACAGACCCGACAGTGAGTTTATCGATAAACACGGCAAATCAAACCCTAAAAGCCTCCGTGAACGTGTCAGATTGGCGTTCAAACACTCACCTTCATTCACGATCTTCTAAAGTCCGCCTGAAAGCGACATCGGCTCCTCACGAAAGTCCGCTGGACGGAGAAACACGTAGCGATAAATTACTCGCTGGGAGATTATACGGACTCCTTCTGCCCAACTCAAGGAGGAAAGCTAATTTTCTTTCCTTCAGTCTCTCTCTCTCTCTCTCTCTCTCTCTCTCTCTCTCTCTCTCTGTGTGTGTGTGTGTGTGTGTGTGTGTGTGTGTGTGTGTGTGTGTGTGTGTGTGTGTGTGTGTGTGTGTGTGTGTGTGTGTGTGTGTGTGTGTGTGTGTGTGTGTGTGTGTGTGTTTTGAGGCGCACAGGCTCCAACCACTGACGCCTCAGAGTAATACACCTCAATACAAGCTCCTCATCCTGCTTCACCATCCAAAACACACCTTCAGCACATGCAAATCAAACTATATCATGAAGTAGGCTATGTGAAATAAATAAAGGACGTAGAATTTAGTCGTTTTTACATTGACTATCAATCTATATAGAATAATACAATCAGATACAACAATAATTCCTAAAATATTTACAATACTGGTAACGTTAACTTTGACTTTAATGGTATGAGATGACTGGATGCTTCCAACTGAACTACAGTGCTCAAACTATTTTAAATATAGCTACAAACTCCATCATAATGCACAATGTTTATCTAGCACGCCTCACTAGTTAGCACGCAGTATGGGCTAAACCGGTTACCTCATCTGAATATGTTCGTAGATTTGTTTTGAATGTTATCTTGAATGAAAATACGGATATTTTATTTGTAAACATCATACCTTTTTGCTTATTTCAGTTAATTTCATAAAACTAGCGAGCTAATTAAACCAGTATCAGTAGGCCTGCTGACAAAGTGTAAACATGGCTGAAGACGTGAAAAGCAGGAACAAACTGATTCAATTAAGGGAGTCATTTCCTCTGGAACCGCTCTGATTGATTCAAACTCGTGACTTCGAACAGTCGAGCGATTCACTAGCAAAAAAAAAAAAACTGATCAAAAGAGACATGTTTTTATTTTGACATGCTTGTAATAAAAAGCAGGTGGATGAAATTTTCCACCATTTTAAACCATTGCGTCGGAAAATAAATATCTTGATTTTCAAAGCATGTATCGCGAATCGTTTTGCGAATTGAATTAACTTTTTTTTTTTATTAGGCAGTACAACAATCAAACAATTAAGTACAAATATACAAAAAAGACATAGGCTAATATAGAAAAGACAAAAGGAAAGAATAAAAAAATATATATACAGACTTGTTGCCAGGATAATAAACACATTTAGGGCTGGGTATGATTAAGATGTTCCAATTCGATTTTGATTTTCAAGTTCTTAATTCGATTCGATTTCGATTTGATATTCGATTTCGATTTATATTAACGCTGCATGGTCTTAAATCTTTGCAAATAAATAATGCAATCGATTCAGTGATGTTTTGTGCAAGAGGTGAATTGTGAGGAATTTTACTTTTGAATGTGTCTGAAATCTTTGGTTGTCTGTTAGGCTGCGGGGTGCTAGAATCTGCATGTCTGGGTGATGTCTTGTCAAATGGCTCCGCAGATTTGTAGTATTACTACAGCATTTCACCTCAGAGTCACAAATCAGGCGTATAGCTGTGTTCTTATCCACTGTATTTTTATCTTGCTTGCGAAATGTGAAATGCTTCCTACCTCTGACTTTTTATGCGAAGGTGTGGTTGATATCGGGAACGCACCTGAATCCGCCATTTTTAGCAATGAATGAATAACGGACTCTCCGTTGTAACATAGCGCAAGGTAAATAAGGGGATGACACCTAGTGGATTAGACTAGTAATAAGATTAACGTAAATCTTATGTTTAATGCTTGTGTAAATAAATATCGAAAACATCGATACATGGCCCTCGAGAATCGATCTTGAATCGATTTTAAAAACGATATTTTTTTTTTTATAAAGATACAGTTTTAAATACTTTCAGATTAACAGAACTTTGGATAGCTTCTATATACTTTTCTAAGTCCACTTTGAATAAGGAAAAGAGAGGTTTAGAGCCAGTAAACTTTTGTTTGTGAATGTGAAATTTAGCCAACAGCAAACACAGATTAATGATATAATATTTCTCTGTATTCTCTTTTGAGTAGGCTATTCATACAGTCGAATTGAATTATCTATGCTCTGAATCTTGATCTACAAAATGATGGTTCGCGAATCATTATTAAGATCGGAGCTTTGAGGCGCTGGGCATGAGTATAGGTGATCGGGAATTCGGATCGCGAATCATTTCGCAAATTGAATGATTCAGGCTCTGAGTCCTGCTCTAAAAAAATTATGGTTCGCGAATCATTATTCAGATCGAAGCTTTAAAGAATTTTGGAGCGCGAATCATTTGAGTTAGTTTGGAATTTTAGAGCTCGGATCGCGAATCATTTGAGTCAAATCGGGAATTCGGATCGCGAATTGAATGATCCGCGCTCAAAAATGATGGTTCGCGAATCATTCGCGTTAGATCAGAACTTTGGGGTTTAGACTAGAAGGGAGACAGATCTCGCTACTGGGCATGCACACATCAATCTAAGTTATTTTTAGCACACTGTACAATAATAATACTGTTTTTTCATATAGTTTTATTATAGTTTTATTATAGTAAGGGCTAAGTTTAGGGTTGTGGTAGGTGTTGACGTTAAAAAAACACAATCTAATAGGTAGAAAAAATAATTTCATTTTTAGTGTCCGGTCGGAGCTGTATTCTAGCCACAACCGAACTTTGGAGAGGGTTCACGAATCATTTGAGTAGGATCGGGAATTCGGATCGTGATCAGAGCGAGTCTCGCTAATGTTTTTTTCCCCATAATTTCGTTTTTATTAAACTGTACAAAACATCAAACCATTAATGCAGTACAGTTATTACAAAAAAAAAACTATAACAGAGAAAAAAGAAAGATAAAATACACAAATAAATCCCTAATACAAATAGGGGAGAGTGGGGACGGTTGCAGCAAGGCTTATTTTTTCAAGCAGGAATAAGATACAGAAATGATATTCATACTGCACGTTTTATTGGCCCTTCAAATTCCTGGAAGAAATCAGCCACATGTGATCATTCCTTCTACAAAAAATCAGTTTCATGGTAAAAAAAAAAAAAGTCTTTTTTTTAAAGATAAGATTTGTGGTCATAGTGTCAAAGTTGTTTGTGTGACGCATTGTAAAAACATAACATTTGAATCTGTGCGTCCTTAGTTTCTGATAGGCATAGCTAGCGTGTGTCAATGATATTATCTCAAGCTTTTATAACGGCTATCACTGTAGGGACAGTTGCAACAAAATGCTGTCCCTTACCACAAAATTGATTCAAAAGCTTGTATAATAATAATGAACCCCTTTATTAGTTAGTTATCTCTCCTTTTTTTTAAGCAAATAGGTAAAAAAATCTACTTGTTACTTAAGAATGTTTTTTATTTACTATTCTTAGTTTTTTTTTTTTTTTTACAGCCAATTTGCCTTATTAAAGACCCTGACTGTGCACAAATAAAATAAAGAAAAGGCAAAATGATATTTAAGAATGATTTAATTACATTTTATTGCATGTTGCAACTGGCCCCTACTGTGGGATAGTTGCAACATTTCACTTTGTCTGTTTAAGTGTAAATTGTACCGTATATAATCATATGTACATGTTGCAGCAATATGGGTGAGTAGCTGACAGATGTGGCTTTATTAAACTAAAATTTTGGCTTTCTAATACAAATAGTCTCTGAGAAACTAAAGGAAATCCACAAAGTGTTGCAACTGTCCCCACTCTCCCCTACTAAATTGACCTTATGGTTTTATTAAAGTAAAAGTAAAGTAACCATGTTTTTTTTATTTTTATTTTTTTGTAAAACCACAGTTTAACTACAAATAGCATGGTTAAACTATGGTTAATTTGTGGTTACCATGGTTTAACTAACCATGTTTTTTTCTTCTTATAAGGACACATGATGAATACAGAATTACTGCAGGATTAACAGAGTTTTGGAACGATTAAATTGAGATTATACCATGAAAGTAGAGAAATCAAATACAGAAAACACAATTCAGTCACCAAATCATCAAATATATAAAAACACACACAGATCCAACATGAAGTTACTGCTTTATAAACGAATCCTTGGTTTTTGAGCTATAGATCTGACCATTCAAATTCATTTAATGCCATTTCAGGATTGGTTAACAAAACAAATGAGCATTAAAACCAGTTCTTCTGCTTCGATGCAGGAATAAAAAGCACTGATTCACATGAATCCCTGGAGTCGCTTTATTTTCACTCAGCAGATTCTTTCAGCTCTCATAATGCTGACTGAGATCCCAAAACACCCAAAGACTGTAAAGTCATCTTTAAAGTCTAGTTTTCTTTGTGCATCATGTACTTCACTCACAGTGCTTGTAAAATGTAATGGATTTCTGCTATTTTCCAAAAGCTCTGGTGCTTTTACAAACATAGTCCCACAGAAGAATGGAGCTGGTACAGTATCAGTATGTCTAAAAGTTTTTTTAAGTTTGCTGAGGACTAATGCGGTCAACTTTTTTATAATCTGATCATCATAAACATGCATCGAAACCTACTGGCAAACTCAAACATTACCGGAAGACGGTGAATGTTTGCTAATATCCATTTCCCAGTGCCTGAAACTAATCCTGCGTGGTATGAAAGGCGAGCGCAGGACGTGTGGTTGCGGTGGAGTGATGGTTTGGGATCTGGAGACCCAAGGATCGCTCTCAGGTGACCCGGAAAACACACAATGACACGCATTATTACGCCATTTACTGGACTGATGACAACGGCTTTCTGATCATGCACTGTTATTTTAGTATGTACTATAATAGTACTTGGTAATACTTTAAATTAAATTGTAAATATTTTTGATATATTCTCTGATTTTAGATTTTACAATTTTTCTGTATATTTTGTTTTCATTTAAATTTTAGTTAAAGTTTTAGTCATTTTGTTGTTTTAGTTAATTTTTAAAAATATAGTTTTATTAATTTTCATTGTAGTTTTATTCAGTATTTAGTTTCAATACACATATACAATATATGTTGATTTATATATATATTTATATTTTAATGCTAAAGTTTTTAATACCTTAAATTAAATTGTAAATGTTTTTGTAATATTCTCTGTCTCTCTAATATTCTCTATTTTTTAAAATAGTTTTATTAATTTTTAATGTAGTTTTATTCAGTATTCAGTTTCAGTTAA
>NC_133383.1:2233000-2264881 GCF_049309525.1 Garra rufa | reverse complement strand
AAATGATTGTTCCTCAGTGAAACACTATAGTATTTAAATAGGCTAGTCTATTAATTAGACGAAACAAAAAAAAAAGTTAAATTCAACCTTTAAACTGCATTCCAGTAAAAATCACAGGCAGATGTCGAGCATTTACAGTATCATTTCCATGTACGTTAAGTAAAGAGATCGAAATGAGAAGGGAACGACTATAAACGAAAATAAAAATATAACCAATAATAATAGGCTAATAATAATAATAATAATACAGAAAAAAGATGATCAGTTAAAGTCCCCCTGAAATCAAAATTAAAGTTTTTTGGCTTTTAGTATGAATATATTAGTTTTAAGATTATCTATAAGCTAGTGTGTTTCAAAGCAGTGACAAAATTCGCTTTTACAAGATATGGGCATTCAAAACTTACACTCTCGTCACTTCCGCCAATATGAATCAAGGATTTTGATGATATCACCGCGCACTTCAGTTTCAGATCAAACGTTCTGTCCAATAAAATGCTCTCTAGAGTTCGTAGTGTCCCGCCCCCTACACAGAGACGCGGAGCAGATCATATGCGCTCATATGCGCGGTCGGACTCGGCATGTGTTAAACTACACAGCCTCAGCATGATTATTATCACTATTTCGTTTTAGCAAGAGTTTCATATTGAATCTGTGGGGTAATTTATTAGTCTGTGGCTGTCATAAGCTTACAAATGCGGCTTTACCGAGCTCAACGGCTCTGCCCCGAGCAGATATAAATGGAACGCTATTGGCTGTTCAAAATTAGTGGGCGGGGCTTAGCGATATGTTTTTGTTTCAGTTAAAAGAACGTCACCACATAGAAGAACGCTGCGTGTTTCAAGGCACTTCAGTGGACCTTTAATAGAAGGATGGATAAAAATGTCTTGTGTAGGCCTATTTTATTTTATATAATTTAGGTAATATTTATTAATGATAAACTTCTTCGAATGCTGTCTACATCGGGCACAGACAGCATTCACATAGACGGCCTCCCCTGTTGTTATTATAATCATTTAATATTGTATTGATTTATATGATAACTAATAACCCATAAACCCAGGACATAAACCCTCTTTTTAAGTTGTAATGACAGTTTTCTACGGTTATTGAAATGGTTAAAGGTTATATTAAAATTTCATACAACATTAATCTTATTAACTTGACTGACTTCCGGAATAGAGGAGGTAACCAATGGCGTTTGAGATTACAATTAAACCAGCAAGTCCCGCCCCACTTTTGGTGTTTGTCAGCGTCGCGTGCACTTTAATACCACGCTATACAAAACTAGGATTGATATTTGCAGCGCAAAATTTGACCGTATGGATAAAAAAGATGGTTATTTTCGTCAGTTATGACACTCAGCTCTAGCATTCTGCCCGCTTCAAATCAGACACAGAGATGAAATAGTGCGGTAAGATCACATTTATTTGAATGAATTATTGCATTTGTTTCAGTAAATTATCGATCGACCGACAGAGAGAGAGTGAAGGCAAGAGAGATAGAGATGACAGTTGTGTGTGTGTGTGTGTGTGTTTACCTGCCTGCATGCTGTGCGTCTCTCTACAAACAACGAATTCATTCAAAAACAGCAGTTTTACCACCTCGTTGGTAAGTTTATAATATTAGAAAAAAAAAAAAATGTAAAAAATGCTTTATTTTTTTTATTCTAGGTTTATAAAATCTAAAAACAGTTTATTAGTATAATAAATTTGTACACTAATATTAATACAATTATATTAAAATGTAAATGTTTAAATTATTTGAATTTTATATTATTATTAGAAAACATTGCCTAAAATGTTCATTTTTGTAAGTTGATAAAATGATGATATTGAGTAAAAATAAATAAATAATTAAATAAAACATCCACAAACAGTAATATTATCGAGACGCTTTTCATTTAGATCACTAAACTCCAGCTTGTTCGTCAGTGTTTTTAGATCATTGTTTTAGATCATTGTTGGTGGCTCTTCCGCGATGAGGAATATATATATATATATATACAGGTGCTGGTCATATAATTAGAATATCTTCAAAAAGTTGATTTATTTCATTAAATTCCATTTAAGAAGTGAAACTTGTATAATGTATACATTCATTCCACACAGACTGATATATTTCAAGTGTTTATTTCTTTTAATTTTGAAGATTATAACTAGGGATGTCCCGATCAGGTTTTTTTGACCTCGAGTCCGAGTCATTTGATTTGAGTATCTGCCGATACCGAGTCCCGATCCGATACTTCTATAATACGTAACAAAAGAAAAAAGAAGAGCGAAGAAACAGATCCAGGATGTTCCTTATTTTTTATTTAATTCACCTTATTTTAACATTCAACAACAAAGACCACTTCTGTGGGGTAGCTTGAACAATCAAGTAATAAATTACATCAATTCTTCACTTCTGGACTTTAGTGCATGAGTAAATATATAAAAAAAAGTCTAATATAAAAACAAATACCTCTTAAAATACTTAAAACTTAAAATACCCGGCAGGCATGTAAACTAGGGATGCACCAAAATGAAAATTCTTGAATTCTAACTATATGACCAGCACCTGTGTGTGTGTGTGTGTGTGTGTGTGTGTGTGTGTGTTTGTGTGTGTGTGTGTGTGTGTGTGTGTGTGTGTGTGTGTGTGTGTGTGTTTGTGTGTGTGTGTGTGTGTGTGTGTTTGTGTGTGTGTGTGTGTGTGTGTGTGCATAATTATTCGGCACGTTGATATTGTGGTCATATGTTTTTTCCCCAAGCACATTTGACCAATTCCAAACCACATCAATCTTAATAACTACTATTCATTTTGTATTTAATTATTTATAAGTGATATATGTGACCCTGGACCACAAAACCAGTCATAAGGTTAAATTTTACAAAACTGATATACACATCATATGAAAGCTCAACAAATAAGCTTTCTATTGATGTATATATTTGTTAGAATATGACAATATTTGGCCGAGATACATCTATTTGAAAATCTGAAATCTTAGGGTGCAAAAAATCAAAATACTGAGAAAAACACCTTTAAAGTTGTCCAAATTAAGTCCTTAGCAATGCATATTACTAATCAAAAATTACATTTGGATAGGTTTACAGTAGGAATTTTACAAAAAATCTTCATGGAACATGATCTTTACTTAATATCCTAATGATTTTTGGCATAAAAGAAAAATCGATAATTTTGACTCATTCAATGTATTTTTGGCTATTGCTACAAATATACCCCAGCGACTTAAGACTGGTTTTGTGCTCCAGGGTCACATATATATTTGTCCATGAAGGCTGGACGTGAAAAACTCCTTATATTCAGGTGTGCAGAATTATTAGGCTCATTTTCTTTTACAGATAAAATGAACCAAAAAAGAGATTTACCTCAGACTGAAAAGTCAAAAACTATTAAATGCCCATGAGAATACTAATGCAATACTGGAATTTGCAAAGTTAAGGCATGACCACCGGACAGAAAAACGCTTGTTGCGTCTGCATTGTCAGAAAAAGCAGGTGGAGGAGAAAAGATGCATGTTAATTGCAAAAAAGTAAGAATTAATATTAAGAATTAGATATGAAACCATCAGGAACCATTTAGTCTCCAGTGCCAGCGGTTTCCAGAACTGCAACCTACCTTGAGTCTCCAGAAGTGCAATGTGTCAGGTTCTCAGAGACTTTGCTTGAGCAAAAAAAATCCCAAAAAATATTTAATAAGAATAACATAAGAATAATTAATAAGAATAACATTCAAAAAAAGAAAAGAAAACACAAAACAATTGTCTGACCTCAAATGCTAGAACAGTAGTGTTACATTTGTTACAAATTTTGTAACACTGAACACCTACACAAGACCTTCATGTTCCAATATCCGAGATTGAACAGCAACATTAGTGTGATGATCACATGCGGCTGTGTGGAGTTTCATTCTCAGAGAAACGAGCGTCTGATAGATTTAGGCTGTTTAAGTTAGTTGAGCGTTGAGTTTGTCCGGAGGCTAGTGATGATTCAGGAGCTCAGACTCCTCAAGCCGGTCTCGTGAGAGCGTGAGCGCCGGTATCCGTTACGCCGCCGCGGCCGCCACAGACTGCCAGACTCCGGGCCGAAGCGGCCGTGACATCCAAGCTTGAAGTCTCGGCTTTCTGCATCTGATACGGCCAGTTTCTGTTGTTTTCCCTTCCAGCTAATCATCCGATTTGTCAGCCGCATCCCCGCTGCCGTCCTCACGTTACCTTTAGCAGATTCCTCCGCATCAGATCTCGCTCCAAACGCCTGTTTTCACAGTGTCAGGACAGACCAGAGCTCCGATAGCACAGCAAACGCCTGCGATTGTGGAATTAAACATGCTTGGAGAAATAATTCACTCAAAAATAAGCATCTAACCTCTCTGTATAGTAGTGTTGTATTTTATTTATTTGAAAAAAAAAAAACATTTTTATGGTGGTTACTTTTTTGTTATTTTAAAATAATGTAGATAGTATTAGTTTAATTAATATTTTCTGTTTTTATTCTTACATTTTCTTATATTTTATATTTTGTTATAGTTCACTAAAGCTAAAAAAAAATGAAAACCATTAAAGAAAATTTTTGGATACTTAAAAAAATATATATATATATTATCAATGAAAACTTTAATAGCTTCCAAATTATACAAAAATATCTTTTAAAATTAAAGTTTATATATATATATATATATATATATATATATATATTTTTTTTTATTGTTAAATGTCTGTATAGTTTCTAGTATTTTTTTTTCAGATGTACTTAAAATTAAGTAAATGTTTAATTTAATTATTAAAATTGTAAAAATGTGTGTGTTAGTGGAAACTGTGATACATTTTATTTTCCAGAATTTACAAATAAGTAGTTTTTTTTTTTTTTTTTTTTTTTTAAATGTCTTACTGTCACTTTTGATCAATTTAATGCGTCCTTGATAAATAAAAGTATTAGTTTATTTAAAACAAAAAAAAGACTGACCTCAAATGTTTGAACAGTAGGTTTACATTTGTTAAAAATTCTGTAACATTGAACAACTACGCATTAAAAACTCATTTAAAAATGTTTAAATGAAAATATTAAACTTTAAATAATATCAATAAAAACTTAAAAGCTTCTAAATTATACTAAAATATCTGTTTTCATTTCATTTTAATTAAAGCGTTGATTTTTTTTTTTGTGTGTTTTTGTCATTTTTAGTAGGTTTTGTTTTTGTTAAACGTCTGTATAGCTTTTAGTATTTTTTTCCAGATGTATTCAAAATTATTATGTTTTTAATTTATTTATTAAAATTAACATATTAATGTGTGTTAGTAGCTTCGTATTTTAGTGTAAACCGTGATTTTATTTTTCAGGATTCACAAATGAATAGAATTTTTTAGCATTATAAATGTCTTTACTGTCACTTGATAAATAAAAGTATTAGTTTATTTTAAAAAAAACTGACCTCAAATGATACAGATTTTAACATTGAACACCTAGACAAAAAAACTAATAAAAATGACAAAAACATAAAAGAACAGCATTTATTTGAATTTGTTTAGCATTATAAACATCTTAACTGATTTTGATCAATTCAATGTGTCTTTGATAAATAAAAAGATTAGTTTATTAAAAATAAAAAAAGACTGACCTCAAATGTTTGAACAGAAGTGTTACATTTGTTACAAACATTGAACACCTACACAAGACCTTCATGTTTCTAAATTGAAATGAGAAATGTTGCTGAAATGGAATAAAATAAAATAATTTACATAAATAAATAATTAACATTTATTTCAAATAAATGTTTTTGATGGTATTAGTTTTAGATAAGTATAATAGCTCACATGGTTATGAATTAATGAAGGTGTAGCTAATTTGATACTAAAATGATGGTATTTGATCAATGATGATATATTGTTGTTCGTCAGGGGTCCATACCTGGTGGCGATGGGCAAATCGTGGCATAAGGAGGAGTTCACCTGCACTCACTGTCACAAATCTCTGGCAGACGTTGGTTTCGTGGAGGAGCGTGGCTCTGTCTACTGCGAGCACTGTTATGAGCAGTTTCTGGCCCCGACCTGCTTCAAATGCCAGCAGAAGATTCTGGGGGTGAGTTTGTGTTGCTAGTCAGTACTGACCTCAATAAGATATTTCACATGAAAGATGTGTACATATAGTCCACAAGAGAAAATAATAGTTGCATTTATAACAAGTTTGCATTCCCTTGATTCTTAATACTGTGTTGTTACCTGAATGATCCACAGCTGTGTTTTC
This sequence comes from Garra rufa, assembly GCF_049309525.1. Lineage (NCBI taxonomy): Eukaryota > Metazoa > Chordata > Actinopteri > Cypriniformes > Cyprinidae > Garra > Garra rufa. The sequence continues at coordinate 2,258,642 of NC_133383.1, read as the reverse complement.
TTGTTTAGTGATAGTTGTTCATGAGTCCCTGAAAAGTTCATTCAGGTCCCACAATTTTTTAGATTTTTTAGATTTTTAGCGTTTTTATGTATTTGAACCCTTTCCAACAATGACTGTATGATTTTGAGATCCATCTTTTCACACTGAGGACAACTGAGGGACTCATATGCAACTATTACAGAAGGTTCAAACTCTCACTGATGCTCCAGAAGGAAAAAACATGCATTAAGAGCCGGGGGGTGAAAACTTTTGATCAGAATGGAAATGTTCTTATTTTGCCTAAATATCATATTTTTTTCATTTGGTATTGCCCTTCAGAGGCTACAAAAATGTTTCCCAGAATACAAAAGTAAAATTTACCCTGATCTATAAATTCCAAAAGTTTTCACCCCCGGCTCTTAATGCGTGTTTTTTTCTTCTGGAGCATCAGTGAGTGTTTGAACCTTCTGTAATAGTTGCATATGAGTCCCTCAGTTGTCCTCAGTGTGAAAAGATGGATCTCAAAATCATACAGTCATTGTTGGAAAGGGTTCAAATAGACAAAACTGCTGGAAAACCAAAGAATTTGTGGGACCTGAAGGATTTTTCAAATGTTCAGGACAAACAAGCGACTCATGAACAACTATCACTAAACAAGAAAACACAGCTGTGGATCATTCAGGTAACAACACAGTATTAAGAATCAAGGGGATGTAAACTTTTGAACGGGGTCATTTTTATAAATTCTACTATTATTTTCTCTTGTGGACTATATGGAAACATCTTCAGTGTGAAATGTCTTATTCAGGTCATTACTAAATAAAAATGCATTTTATATGATCTCTCTTATTTTGGTAAAATAATGAACATTTTGCAGATTCTGAAAGTGGGGTGTAAACTTTTGAAGAATGCTTTTTAAAAGAGATTTTTCTGCTCATCAAAGCTACATTTATTTGATTAAAAATACAGAAAATAAACTGTAATATTGTAAAATATTAATGCAATTTAAAATAGTGTTTTTCTAATTTAATACACTTTAAAATATAATTTATTCATGTGATGCAAAGTTGAATTTTCAGCATCATTACTCCAGTCTTCAGTGTCACATGATCCCTTAGAAATCATTCTAACATACTGATTTATTACTTTTATTATCAATGTGATACTTTTTTCAGGATTCTTTGATAAATAAAACATTGAAAAGAACAGCATTACTTTAAAACAGAAACCTTTGAAAGTTGAAAAGTTTGGGGTCAGTAATGTTTTTCTTTCTTTCTCCTTTTGAAAGAAATGAATACTTCTATTCAACAAGGATGTGTCAAATTGATTAAAAGTGATAGTAAAGACTTATATTGTTAGAAAAGATTTCTATTTTGAATAAATTCTGTACTTTTTAACTTTTTTCTTCATCAAAGGATCCTGAAAAAAATATCACAAAGTAACACATTGATAATAAAAGTAATAAATCAGTATGTTAGAATGATTTCTGAAGGATCATGTGGCTGAAGACTGAAGTAATGGCTGATGAAAATTCAGCTTTGCATCACAGGAATAAATTACATTTTAAAGTATATTAAAATAAAAAACTGTTATTTTGAATTGCAATAATATTTCATAATATTACTTTTTTTTTTTTTTTTTTTAAACATAAATCTTACTGACTTGAGCGTCGTCTTCTGCTCATTTCTTTTTATGGTCTTTTATGATTGTTTCCCTGTAAAGCTTTATTCCCAGTCTCTCTCCTCTTGTTTTTCTTTCTGAGAGCGTTGGACTGTGGGAACGGGCTTTAATCGGGATCATAAGGTCTGGTTTATCTGGTCTCGGCCGCTCAGATGTGTGACAATTAGTACATGAACCTGCTTCACAAACACACGGGACGTCTAGCCACTCGAGTGGAAGGGCTTCACTAAAATAATGAGCACCGAGACGGGTTCAGAGTGGAGATAAAACCTGTTTCATTGTCCTGAAGATCACATTTCATTACAGGAGATTCAGAAATTTGTGTGAATGTCATTATTTCAGAGTTGCACAGTTTATAGATCGTATTAATATGTCTCAAGATCAATTTCACTCGATGTTTTAAATGCACTGTTTCTGAACAGGGGTTTGTGAGCTGATGAAAAGCTAATAATTCAATTAATATTATTAATAATATTTTATTTGCTATTTGTGAGTAAAAACTTATAAATGAAGTAAATACGTTACTAATAAATAAGTAAATGTAAATAAAGTAATTTATTATGCAAATAAAGAAATGAAATGGGTGAGAAAATAAATAACGTGAATAAGTTAATAAATAAAATAAAAAATAAACAAGTACATTTAATAAATATAAAAAGTAAATAAATACATAAAGCAAAATAAATAAACAAAATAAATTTAAAAAGTAAATAAATGAATAGATTAGTAAAAGGAAATAAATGATTAATTTAAAAAAGAAATTAAATTGATGAGAAAATAATATAAATGTAAATATGTGACTAACTTTTTTTATTATTTATTATTATTATTAGTGAAATGAATAAGAAGATAAGAAAAAAAATTAATTTCATCAAATTTAATCATGCAAAAAGTAAGATATTTATTAAATATAATTTCATATTTTTTGCATATATTATTTTATAATAATAAAATTTAAATAAAACATAATAAATAAATAAATGAAGTAAGTTACTAATAAAGTAGTAAATGTAAATACATTCATTTATTATTCAAATAAAGAAATTAAAAAAGCAAATATAAATGTAAATAAGTTAATAAATGAAATTAGTAAAAGTAAATAAATTAATTAAGTAAATAAAGAAATGAAATGGATAAGAAAATAATGTAAATGACTAAATGAAATAAATAAATAAATAAATAAACAAGTAAATTAATAATAATAATCAATAAGTAAATATTATTATTATTATTACTGATGAAATTGATAAGAAAATAAGTAAATAAACAAGTAAATAAAGTAAGTAAAGTAAATAATTAAATAAAATAAGTTATTAAAAAATAAATATAGAAAGTTAGTTAATAAATAAAGTAAATTGATCAATAAATCAATAGATCAATAGCCTCATCTTGTAATCACAAACTGTTGGAAAATTACATAAAATCTCTGGCCATTAAGTGTATAAAACATCCAGAATTTTACTTTAGTATATTTCCTTAATGAGTAATTTGTATTTACTTATTATTCACTTTACTTACTTTACTTATTTCATTTATTCACTTATTTGCATTATTTATTTATTTTCTTATTCATTTCAATAATGATTATATATATATATATATATATATATATATATATATATATATATATATATATATATATAATATTAATATATTTAAATATTTAAATATAATTGTCCTCTTAAATAGTTATAATTAAAATAAATATAATTGTTAGTGTTTTGTAGTGTTTTGATGACCTTAACTAGTTATATATATTTAATATTTTATCATTTAATATTATAAATTCTCAATAAATGAAAACTCTCTTGCTCTCTCTAATGTAATAATGCAAAATGTAATATATTTATTAAATATAATTCCATAATATTTTTTTCTTGCATATATTATTTTCATATACACATATAATAAAATAAAAAATAAAACACTTACTAAAAAGATTAAATATTTTATGTCTAGCGCATGTCACATGACCATTAATCTAAAAACCATAAATGTTAATGTAATACTGATATAAATGATCAGCTCATTTATAAAGAGGTTATGTGAAATATTTCCATCTGATTGGTTGGGCTCTAGGATGTGATTTTACAGACGTAACAGTGGTATGAGTGAGTAAAGCGTGATCAGGAAGAGTTCAGGCTAATCGATGCTTCTCATCTGCTAACAGGAAGTTATCAATGCCCTGAAGCAAACCTGGCATGTGTACTGCTTCCTGTGTACCGCCTGCAAGCAGCCCATCCGCAACAACACCTTCCACCTGGAGGACGGTCAGCCGTACTGCGAGACCGGTGAGAAACCCTCCATCACTCAATCTATACTCTATACTCTAACACGCTCTATATAGAGTATTTTCATATATGTAACATACCTTTGTATGTTTAGTTTGATGTTACATTGTTAATGCCCTCTTATAACATATATTTTATTAGTAAACTAGTTAAATAAAAGTGTGTCTAGACAAACTTGAGGTTGGCTTGAGAAAGCCTAGCTTGAAAGTTTAAAGCAGCTGTAAAATCTTAAATTTTGAACTTTATATAGATAGATTAGATGAGATTAGCATGTTGCTAGCGTGATTAGAATGTAGTTGGCATGATTCTTACATTTTTATAGCATGTTTAGTATGTATCTTGCATGATTAGCAAGTTACTAGCATGATAAGCAAGTTGCTAGCACGTTTCTAACATGATTAGCAAAGTTGCTAGCATGTTTCTAGGCTGACAAGCAAGTTGCTAGCATGTTTCTAACATGATTAACAAGTTGATAGCATGTTTCTAGCATTATAAGTAAGCTACTAGCATGTCATTAGCATGTTTCTAACATGATTAGCAAGTTGTTAGCATGTTTTCCAGCATTATTAGCAAGTTGCTAACATGTTTCCAGCATGTTTCTAACATGGTTAGCATGTTGCTAGCATGTTTGTAGCATGATTAGCAAGTTGTTAACATGCATGGTGCTAGCATGCTAGTCATTAGCATGTTTCTATCATTATTAACAAGTTGGTAACACATTTCTAACATGTTTCCATCATGATTAGTAAGTTGTTAGTATGTTTCCAACAGGATTAACAAGTTGCTAGCATGTTTCTAACATGATTAGCAAAGTTCCTAGCATGTTTCTAGGCTGACTGGCAAGTTGCTAGCATGTTTCTAACATGATTAATAAGTTGATAGCACGTTTCTAACATGATTAGCAAGTTGCTAGCATGTTTCTAGCCTGACTAGCAAGTTGCTAGAATGTATCTAACATGATTAACAAGTTGATAGCATGTTTCTAGCATTATAAGCAAGTTACTAGCATGTTACTAGCATGTCATTAGCATGTTTCTAACATGATTAGCAAGTTGTTAGCATGTTTTCCAGCATTATTAGCAAGTTGCTAACATGTTTCCAGCATGTTTCTAACATGATTAGCATGTTGCTAGCATGTTTGCAGCATTATTAGCCAGGTGCTAGCATTTTTCTAGCATTATTAGCAAGTTGCTAACACATTTCAAACATGTTTCTATCTTGATTAGTAAGTTGCTAGTATGTTTCCACCATGTTTCTAGGCTGACTAGCAAGTTGCTAGCACATTTCTAACATGATTAACAAGTTGTTAACATGTTTCTAGCATGATTAGCAAGTTGCTAACATGTTTCTAGCATGATTCTATCATTATTACTAACATGTCATTAGCATGATTCTAACATGATTAGCAAGTTGTTAGCATGTTTACAGCATTATTAGCAATTTGCTAACACATTCTAACATGTTGCTGTCATGATTAGTAAGTTGTTAGCAGGTTTCCAACATGATTAACAAGTTTCTAACATGTTTGTAGGCTAACTAGCAAGTTGCTAGCATGTTTCTAGCATAATTAGCAATTTGCTAGCATGTTTCTAGCATGACTAGCACATTATTTACATGTCAGTTCTAGCATGATCAGCAAGTTACTAGCATTATTTTAGCATTATTAACAAGTTACTAGCATGTTGCTAGCATGATTGGCAAGTTACTAGCATGATTCTATCTTATTATTAGCAAGTTACTAGCATGTTGCTAGCATGATTGGCAAGTAACTAGCATGTTACTAGCATGATTCTATTATTATTAGCAAGTAACTAGCATGTTGCTAGCATGATTCTAGCATTATTAACAAGTTACTAGCATGATTATAGCATAATTACCAAGTTACTAGCATGTTGCTAGCATGATTATAGCATAATTACCAAGTTACTAGCATGTTGCTAGCATGATTAGCAAGCTACTAGCATGTTACTAGCATGATTCTAGCATGATTAGCAAGTTACTAGCATGTTACTAGCATTATTAACAAGTTACTAGCATGATTATAGCACAATTACCAAGTTACTAGCATGTTGCTAGCATGATTATAGCATAATTACCAAGTTACTAGCATGTTGCTAGCATGATTAGCAAGCTACTAGCATGTTACTAGCATGATTCTATCATTATTAGCAAGTTACTAGCATGTTACTAGCATGATTGTAGTTGCTAGGCTAGGTTAGATAGTTAAATAGATGAAAAATATTAGACAGAATGGACGTTTGATTGAGTCTCAAGGGATTGTGGGAGTTTTGTCAGGGTGAGTTTGAATAGTGTTGATCATTTGAACATTCCATCAATGTAAGTCTATGGGATGTTTCTGATTTTTAATCTTATGAAAGTATAAGTGAGATCAGTCTGAAGATCAGGGCTGAGTTTGGTGAAAACTGTAGGAGGAGTAGCGTTAGTCTAGCAGATCTAATAATATGAATAGTAGATTGATTTTGTGTGTTTGGTTCAGATTACTACACTCTGTTCGGCACCAGCTGTCACGGATGTGATTTCCCCATCGAGGCGGGAGATAAGTTCCTGGAGGCGCTGGGCTTCACCTGGCATGACACCTGCTTCGTCTGTGCGGTACAGAAACACATCACACCAACCAGACACATTCACTAGACAACATCTAGAGTTACACACTGAAAACAAGGGAGTGGAAATATATGAAAGTAGTTCAATAAAATACAATTCAGAAGGTTCAAGAACCTTTGTAATTCTAGGATAAGGTTATTTATTCACTTATTAATTGATTAATTGACTTACTTTATTTATTTTCTTTATGTATTTTATTTATTAACTTAATTTGTTAATTTATTATATATTTCATTACTTCTCATTACATTTGACTAATTTACTATTGTTTATTTATTTAGTTACTGATTTCATTTCACTTATTTAGTGTCTTTTTTATTTACGTAATTGATTTAGTTTGATTATGGATTCTTTTTATCTATTTCATCAATTCTCATCACATTTTCATTTAGTTTCTTAATTTTGATTTATTTACTTGCTGATTTCATTTTTTTTACTTTATGTATTTTATTTATTTACTTATTTAATTAATTTACTTTATCTGTTTCATTACTTCTCATTACATTTTCATTATTTACAATTTCATTTATTTATTTGTTTATTTATTTACTGATTTCTTTTTCAATTATTTATTTCATTACTTCTCATTACATTTTCATTATTTATTTACAATTTCATTTATTTATTTGTTTATTTATTTACTGATTTCTTTTTCAATTATTTATTTATTACTTCTCATTACATTTTCATTATTTACTATTTAATGTACTTGTTTATTTGTTTATTTACTGATTTCATTTAACTTTTTTTTTATTTTATTAAATTACTTTCATTTAAAAAGTAAATCATTTATTTACTTTGTTTATGGATTTTTTATCTATTTCGTTAATTCCCATGACATTTTCATTTAGTTACTTTATTTTATTTATTTACTGATTTCATTTAATTTTTTTACTTTAATTTTATTGATTTTTTTTTTTTTTTATCATTTATTTACTTTGTTTATGGATTTATTTTTTAATCTATTTCATTACTATTTCATTTATTTACAGATTTATTTATTTCCTGATTTCATTTTCATTTGTTTACCTTATTTTTTCATTTTCATTTAATTACTTCTCATTACATATTTTCATTAATTATTTACTCCATTTCATTTATTTACCTTATTAACTTTTGCTTATTTATTAGTGTTTTTATTTTATTTACTTATTTTATTATTTACTTTTGTCATTTTGCTAGCTGTTTTACTTATTTACTTATTTATTTTAATTCATTGATTTAATTTATTTACTTACTTTTTACTCACAAATAGCAATTTAAACCCAATAAAATGTAAACATCTTGAGATACCAAGAGAAAAAAAAAAACAGTATGTTATAGAAATTCCCATGACTTTTATAATCTTATTGATTTTTTTAATGACTTTTCCAGTTCTAGAAATCACAAATATATCCAAGTTTAAATAAAAATGACAAGCGAAATGCTTCAATTAGATTCAGAAATATGTTTTTTATGATTTTATCTCATTGTATATGTGTTTTGTCCATCTGTGGCACTTAAACGAGGGTTAATATCTGTTTTTAACATGTTTGCATGTCTCTCTCTGGTCCTGTAGGTGTGCAGCGTGAGTCTGGAGGGTCAGACCTTCTTCTCCAAGAAAGACAAGCCCTTGTGCAAGAAACACGCTCACACCGTCCAGTTCTGATCGCATTAAAGTCTGAATCATTTAAGTACATGAATGAGAAGAATCTGCTTCACTTTCCCTCCAAAAGCACATCATGTGATCAGAAAAAGCTTTTATTATTGATCTGCTTCCCTCAATAAGGTTCGGTTTAATCTCCAGTGTTGCATTGTGGGTGTTTTTATCTGTTTTTGAGTGAGTATCATGCATTGCAGTGTTTTATTGAGATCTTTACCACGATTGAAAATAATGTTTGGTTTGTTATTGTCAGCATTACAGAAGTTGATCATATATTTCCACACTCGTAAGATCAGTTCAAGAGCGTCCCGCTGCAGTTCATCCAGGTATATTTTATATTTATTGAGGCGGGACGGAAGATTTCGGGGGCTTTTTCCAGGAGATATTTAATGTTTTATGAGTTATTTCTCTTTCTATTGCTCTTTTATCTGTCAGGTTTGTGGAACGTCTGATGGTCTCTGTGCCTTTATTTGTATTAATATACACAAATGTGTTTCGTGTTTAGGCCTAAAGTCATTCAGATTTTTTTCTATTGGTTAGCACTCGTTTTTAAGCTAATTAAGGGTTGATGGTTCTTTTGCAGCTTTATTCTCTGTTTTAGTTTTCTGTAATTCACTTCTTTATTCTGAGATGGGATGAAAAAATAAAACACTGTTCTTCTCAAAGTCTCTTAGTGTGATTTAAAATGATTTCTTTGTGAGAGATCGCAACATGAAAACAGTTTGAAAACAGTGCTCCTGTTATTAATAATAAAAAAAAATTAAATCATTATTTAAATTGGAAAAAATGAAAACAAAAAGTATGTAGAAAATATTTAAAAAATAATAACATCTAAAATCAGAGGATGTACCAAAAAAATTCAATTGTTTTTTTTTTTTTGAAAACATTTTTTTAAGCCGAAGTACTAAAATAATAAAAACTAAATAAACTAAAAATAATAAAAAACTGTATTTATATATTTTAAGAAAGACCAAAACAGACAACAAAATTATTAAACTTTAAAATTAAAACAGAAAAAAAAAATAAAAAATATATATATATATATATATGAGAACAAAAGCAAATGCTAAAATTAAAATGAAATAACATATATAGAAAATATTTTAGTACTTCAACTAATAAGTCATTTTTTGTTTTATGAATTAGATATCTTTAAAAAAAAATTATATATATTTATATATATATATATATATATATATATATATATATATATATATATATATATAATTTTTTTAAAGATATCTAATTCATAAAACAAAAAATGACTTTCAGCTAGTCATTTTTTATTAGTTGAAGTACTACAATAATTCAAACTAAAAATTAACAAACTATAGTTAAGAATTAAAATGAGAACAAAGCAAATACTAAAATTAAAATTAAAACACAACATATATAGAAAAATATTTAAAATATAATTAAATCTAAAATCTGAATATAACAAAAGAAATTAAATGTTATATATATTGTGTGTTTTTTTTCTTTAAAGGTAAGTAATTCATAAAACAAAAAAGCCTATTTCAGCTGGTCATTTTTTTTAGTTATTAGATTGAAGTAGCTACTAAAATAATTAAAAATAAAAATTAAAAACTATTATTAAAAAATAAAAATGACAACAAAGCAATTACTAAACTTAAAATTAAAACAACATGTATTTTTTTAATATAATAAAATCTAAAATCAGAATATAACAACATTTTTCAAGCTGAAGTGTATATATATATATATATATATATATATATATATATATATATATATATATATATATATAATATCTAATGTAAAATAAAATCAGAGAATGAAATTTAAATCAGAATAGAACACAAAAAATATATTTAAAATGTATTCAAAATATTAACAAAACATATATATAAGCATTTCTAATTTTTTTTGTTTAACTGAAACTGAATACTGAATAAAACTACATTAAAAATTAATAAAACTATTTAAAAAAATAGAGAATATTACAAAAACATTTACACAAAAACATTTACAATTTAATTTAAGGTATTAAAAACTTTAGCATTAAAATATAAATATATATATATATATATATATATATCAACATATATTGTATATATGTATTGAAACTAAATACTGAATAAAACTACAATGAAAATTAATAAAACTATATTTTTAAAAATTAACTAAAACAACAAAATTACTAAAACTTTAACTAAAATTTAAATGAAAACAAAATATACAGAAAAATTGTAAAATCTAAAATCAGAGAATATATCAAAAATATTTACAATTTAATTTAAAGTATTACCAAGTACTATTATAGTACATACTAAAATAACAGTGCATGATCAGAAAGCCGTTGTCATCAGTCCAGTAAATGGCGTAATAATGCGTGTCATTGTGTGTTTTCCGGGTCACCTGAGAGCGATCCTTGGGTCTCCAGATCCCAAACCATCACTCCACCGCAACCACACGTCCTGCGCTCGCCTTTCATACCACGCAGGATTAGTTTCAGGCACTGGGAAATGGATATTAGCAAACATTCACCGTCTTCCGGTAATGTTTGAGTTTGCCAGTAGGTTTCGATGCATGTTTATGATGATCAGATTATAAAAAAGTTGACCGCATTAGTCCTCAGCAAACTTAAAAAAAACTTTTAGACATACTGATACTGTACCAGCTCCATTCTTCTGTGGGACTATGTTTGCAAAAGCACCAGAGCTTTTGGAAAATAGCAGAAATCCATTACATTTTACAAGCACTGTGAGTGAAGTACATGATGCACAAAGAAAACTAGACTTTAAAGATGACTTTACAGTCTTTGGGTGTTTTGGGATCTCAGTCAGCATTATGAGAGCTGAAAGAATCTGCTGAGTGAAAATAAAGCGACTCCAGGGATTCATGTGAATCAGTGCTTTTTATTCCTGCATCGAAGCAGAAGAACTGGTTTTAATGCTCATTTGTTTTGTTAACCAATCCTGAAATGGCATTAAATGAATTTGAATGGTCAGATCTATAGCTCAAAAACCAAGGATTCGTTTATAAAGCAGTAACTTCATGTTGGATCTGTGTGTGTTTTTATATATTTGATGATTTGGTGACTGAATTGTGTTTTCTGTATTTGATTTCTCTACTTTCATGGTATAATCTCAATTTAATCGTTCCAAAACTCTGTTAATCCTGCAGTAATTCTGTATTCATCATGTGTCCTTATAAGAAGAAAAAAACATGGTTAGTTAAACCATGGTAACCACAAATTAACCATAGTTTAACCATGCTATTTGTAGTTAAACTGTGGTTTTACAAAAAAAAAGAAAAAAACAGGGTTACTTTACTTTTACTTTAATAAAACCATACGGTCAATTTAGTGGGGGAGAGTGGGGACAGTTGCAACACTTTTTTGGATTTCCTTTAGTTTCTAAAATACTATTTGTATTAGAAAGCCGAAATTTTAATACATTAAAGCCACATCTGTCAGCTACTCACCCATATTGCTGCAACATGTACATATGATAATATACGTACAATTTACACTTAAACAGACAAAGTGAAATGTTGCAACTATCCCACAGTAGGGGCCAGTTGCAACATTCAATAAAATGTAATTAAGTCATTCTTAAATATCATTTTGCCTTTTCTCTTTATTTTATTTGTGCACAGTCAGGGTCTTTAATAAGGCAAATTGGCTGCAAAAAAAAAAAAAGTAAGAATAGTAAATAAAATACATTCTTAAGTAACAAGTAGATTTTTTACCTATTTGCTTAAAAAAAGGAGAGATAACTAACTAATAAAGGGGTTCATTATTATTATACAAGCTTTTGAATCAATTTTGTGGTAAGGTACAGCATTTTGTTGCAACTGTCCCTACAGTGATAGCCGTAATAAAAGCTTGAGATAATATCATTGACACACGCTAGCTATGCCTATCAGAAACTAAGGACGCACAGATTAAAATGTTATGTTTTTACAATGCGTCACACAAACAACTTTGACACTATGACCAAAAATCTTATCTTTAAAAAAAAAATACTTTTTTTTTTTACCATGAAACTGATTTTTTGTAGAAGGAATGATCACATGTGGCTGATTTCTTCCAGAAATTTGAAGGGCCAATAAAACGTGCAGTATGAATATCATTTCTATCTTATTCCTGCTTGAAAAAATAAGCCTCGCTGCAACCGTCCCCACTCTCCCCTATTTGTATTAGGGATTTGTATTTGTGTATTTTATCTTTCTTTCTTTCTCTGTTACAGTTTTTTTTTTTGTAATAACTGTACTGCATTAATGGTTTGATGTTTTGTACAGTTTAATAAAAACGAAATTATGAGGGAAAAAAAACATTAGCGATACTTGCTCTGATCACGATCCGAATTCCCGATCCTACTCAAATGATTCGTAAACCCTCTCCAAAGTTCGGTTGTGGCTAGAATACAGCTCCGACCGGACACTAAAAATGAAATTATTTTTCTACCTATTAGATTGTGTTTTTTTAACGTCAACACCTACCACAACCCTAAACTTAGCCCTTACTATAATAAAACTATAATAAAACTATATGAAAAAACAGTATTATTATTGTACAGTGTGCTAAAAATAACTTAGATTGATGTGCGCATGCCCAGTAGCGAGATCTGTCTCCCTTCTAGTCTAAACCCCAAAGTTCTGATCTAATGCGAATGATTCGCGAACCATCATTTTTGAGCGCGGATCATTCAATTCGCGAAATGATTCGCGATCCGAATTCCCGATTTGACTCAAATGATTCGCGATCCGAGCTCTAAAATTCCAAACTAGCTCAAATGATTCGCGCTCCAAAATTCTTTAAAGCTTCTTTAAAGCTTCGATCTGAATAATGATTCGCGAACCATAATTTTTTTAGAGCAGGACTCAGAGCGTGAATCATTCAATTTGCGAAATGATTCGCGATCCGAATTCCCGATCACCTACTCATGCCCAGCGCCTCAAAGCTCCGATCTTAATAATGATTCGCGAACCATCATTTTGTAGATCAAGATTCAGAGCATAGATAATTCAATTCGACTTTATGAATACTCAAAAGAGAATACAGATAAATATTATATCATTAATCTGTGTTTGCTGTTGGCTAAATATCACATTCGCAAACAAAAGTTTACTGGCTCTAAACCTCTCTTTTCCTTATTCAAAGTGGATTTAGAAAAGTATATAGAAGCTATCCAAAATTCTGTTAATCTGAAAGCATTTAAAACTGTATCTTTATAAAAAAAAAATCGATTTTCTTTAATATATCGTTTTTAAAGGTCGATCGATTCTCGAGGGCCATGTATCGATTTTTTCGATATTTATTTACACAAGCATTAAACATAAGATTTACGTTAATCTTATTACTAGTCTAATCCACTAGGTGTCATCCCCTTATTTACCTTGCGCTATGTTACAACGGAGAGTCCGTTATTCATTCATTGCTAAAAATGGCGGATTCAGGTGCGTTCCCGATATCAACCACACCTTCGCATAAAAAGTCAGAGGTAGGAAGCATTTCACATTTCGCAAGCAAGATAAAGATACAGTGGACAAGAACACAGCTATACGCCTGATTTGTGACTCTGAGGTGAAATGTTGTAGTAATACTACACTGTAAAACCTAACAGTGGAATTCGTTAAATGAAATGAGTTAATTTAACTCAAAAATTTCTAAAAGTTATTTCAACTCAATACATTTTAGTGATGTAAACTCAAACGCGAATTAGGTTAAGCAGAACTCATTTTAAATAAGTTACTAGAAATTAATTTAATCTATTATTGCCATACACTCTATGTCTATGGCCGATCACAAAATATTTAAAATAAATATAAGCTTAATCCATGATTTCTAACATAGTTTTTCGAGAAGTCACGTTTGTATAATATAGTTCTAGATTATTAGATCTTTCATTACTAGATAAATAGCCTAACTAAATGGTAATATATTACTTTTAATAATAATTAAACAACCATAATAATAAACTATAATAATAACGATAATATAATAAATACATACATCTATTTCATTTAGATTTAGATTTATAATTTTAAAATAATTACTTTTACTGGAGGCAAAATATTTTCCGGGTTTTTTCAAAAACCGCGCGCATTTTTTCAGTCAATCACGTCTGCTCATCCTCTCACTCATGTCACGGGATCACAGCAGGATGGATTGCGACGTATTCCTGGAAAATATCAGGCAAGTTAAGCTTTTCAAACTTCTTTATTGCTGTTTTAAGCACTTTCGAACGACTTGTGTTTTATTGTCAACTTTATTGTGTATAACGTTGTCTAGCAAAGATCAAGCAGCTATGGCGTCATTACATCAAAGTTATCAACGGGAGGTGTTAAATATGCAGTGTTAAACACAACGGTTTGTCAGTGATAAATTAATAAATATGTTTTGTGGTTTCTCACAGTCGGACACAAACGAGTCCAGCAATTTTTATTTTTAAACTCGAGAGGCGGCTGAAAGACGAACTATCTTCCACATCTTTAACCGTCACTCGCGCCACAGCTCCGAAGCAAGGTAAAGCAAACACACATTCCCTATTTTCAAAAATGTTTAAACTTTTTGTTAATCGTTATTTATTATTTGCTTTGTCAGTTTCATCTAGAATATCCATGTGACGCTGACGTTTAACGTTACTATACTCGCCCAAGCCCGGTGAGGAGCGTTTATACTCTGTTTTGTTAACATTAAGTTAGTTAACATTTTAGACTGTTATTTGCTCCTCATGATGTCTTATTTAAAATTCATACTAACAAATTGTCATGTTTTTTACATCAATCTTTTCAGAGCTAAGCCAGCTAGGGGTGGTGTGATGTCATTGGCAACAAGCTGCTGCAGTAAACGCCTAAAATGAAGTAAGTAGAATTCACATTATATTTATATGATGGGCTTTAGGATATATACAAATTGATGGGCTTTAGTGTTTATTACGAAATTACAAGATGTAATTTGTCACGTTATAAAAAGTAAAGTTCTTCAGTTTTTATTTTTTGATGAATTGCTATTAATGCAATTGCAATTGTGTCCAGAATTACCAGCAACACAAATTCAATCTCTGCTCTTCTGAAGCAATACTGTAATTTTATGTGAATATTAGATTTGAAATTTAGACCTAAACAATGATCAATGGTGAATACACAGCACAGATGAAAAATGGCAAACCTCAACTAGCATCCCACAAGAATAACATCATGACATCTAAGGACCAGTAATGTTTGTAGTGTGCTACCATTTTGATTCAGTCTGTATTGGCAGAGTGAATGACATCTTAAATTTCAGGTTGGCTGTCATTCTGACAGTCTTTTTTATTTTGTGTTGCTTCAGAAGAATACCAGTGAAGTCTTTTAAGTTGTGATTATAGTTATAGTTATATACTTAATTAATACAGATGAAAAAAATATATTTTATAGATCTAGGAACATTCCAGTTGCGTAGCTGTCTATGGAGGCTCAGAAAGTTCTCAGATATCATTAAAAATACCTTAAAGGGATAGTTCAAACAAAAATGTTTAACTCAAACCATTGCAGTCTGTCAGTCATATAATGGCAGTCAATAGTTACCAAATCTTTGAGGGAAAAAAAACATACACAGACAAAACCCAATTAAACCCTGCGGCCCGTGGTGATACATTGAGATCTTGAGACACAAAACTGTCTGTCTTGTTCAAGAAACTTAATAGTATTTACATCATTATTTACCTCTGATCCACCAGAACTCTCCCCTGTATGGAGCGTGTTCACAACAACCTGTGCATGGTGCGTCAGCGTGCTCTGGCGATTGTAGTCAGTGAAAAGTCAACACTCCCGGATGGGTTTGCACAAGAAAACGTAATCTTTTAGTTTTAAAATCAATTGCCAGAATCAGGATAAGCACAAGTCATTATCATTTTGAGTAGCCACTATGCACTACGTAAACAATGAGTGATGTGTACGCATGACAGACCGCCGTGCATGCATCTACTATGGCAGATCACGTTGACGCATCACGCGCCGGCTGTTGTGAGGACAGTAGAACGTTGCGATCGATCAAAGGTAAATAATATAAATACTGTTCAGTTTTTTGTACAGACCGATAGTTTTGTGTCTCAAACCTCAATGTATCGTCACAAGCCACAGGGTTTAAATTGGAATGCGGGCTTGGAACAACATTAGAGTAAGTAATTCTCATTTTTGGGTGAACTATCACTTTTTCTCTCTGTTCTGTAATAAAGAACCTTAGATTGTCAAATTAAATAGTAAATTAGTAAAATGAGTTTATGTAAATTAAATTAAATCTCTAAAACATTTAGCTGATATTCACATCTGAAAATCCTGCTGATAAACAACTCTGGAAGTTGTGATGTGAAAATTAAAGTACTACAGGTTTTTTGTTTTAAATTGTGTACATACCTTATTGAATAAACACTTTCCCGATCCTTCACACCTTTATTGTAATTTATGAAAATGTAAATATGTCTGATTTGTTTAGATATGATGATATTTGGTGACGTACACTAACAAAACTTTTACTGCATTTAGAAAACGGGAGCCTGATCAGGTGCAGATGGCAGCTGTCACCAGCACTGTTAAGGAGGAAGAGGGAACATTATTCTTAAACCCAATGGAATGTCAGCAGAGACCACGTCAACTAGATGAGCCCCAGAGACAGATCATCATTGAAGACCTCATCACCTAGACGGCCATCGACGCAAGACCACGAGAACCAGATGAGTCCTCTCCAATCTGACTTTGTGGCAACATGGAACTTTTGCGTCTATGTTAATATTAGTCAGTTTCTTTCTTATTCTGAGGTTGCTGTAGCCACCAGGTCTAGTCTGTATCCAGATCAAATGGTCACTGCAGTAATGTAAAGTTGCTTTGACACAACTTGTATTGTAAAAAGCATTGTATAAATAATTTTGACTTGGATGTTTTGATTGTATCTAAAGATGATGTCTGCCAAGTTTTGGCTCAGTGTACAGGTTTTTTTTTTTTTTGCACTAATGTATTCCCTTATAGTATACATAAGATTAACAGTACTTTCTATACAAAATTTAAGGAAAACCTTTTTTTTATATTTTATTTTAAAATTGATCCACTGTGTTTCATATCATTTATTGTTATTATTTTTAATATCATCAATTATAATTAGTATTTTAAAAAGGGATTTTGTTAAACATTTCCTTGTTTTTGCTGTCTTTGCTTATTTGGTGAAAAGTCTGATAAGATAGCGTAAATGTTATATTTTTAACTAAACAGATCACTTATTTTTATTTATGCTTTAAAATATTTGTTGTATTTCAATAAATACTTAAGAAAACCCACCTGTTCTGTCATTATTACCAGTGTTTTTGGTACGTCTTATGTAACTTTATTGCTTTGAGTTTGATGAACTTAAACCATCTAAGGCAATCGGTTTCCTCAAACCATTCAAGTAGCAAAAAGTTGATACGACTTAGTGGGATTTGTTACCTGAATTCAAACTGACTGAGTGGAATAAACTTACATTTTTAAAGTTGAGTTAACTCAAATAATTGCCTAAGCTAATGTTAAAAAGAATAAGTTAATTAAACTCAATGTATATGAGTTTATAGTACTCATATTTTTGGGTTTTACCAAACTTAAATGGTTTAAGGCAATCAGTTTCCTAAAACGGTTTGAGTTACCGTAACTTGTCGGGTTTTACAGTGTACAAATCTGCGGAGCCATTTGACAAGACATCACCCAGACATGCATATTCTAGCACCCCGCAGCCTAACAGACAACCAAAGATTTCAGACACATTCAAAAGTAAAATTCCTCACAATTCACGTCTTGCACAAAACATCACTGAATCGATTGCATTATTTATTTGCAAAGATTTAAGACCATGCAGCGTTAATATAAATCGAAATCGAATCGAATTAAGAACTTGAAAATCAAAATCGAATTGGAACATCTTAATCATACCCAGCCCTAAATGTGTTTATTATCCTGGCAACAAGTCTGTATATATATTTTTTTTATTCTTTCCTTTTGTCTTTTCTATATTAGCCTATGTCTTTTTTGTATATTTGTACTTAATTGTTTGATTGTTGTACTGCCTAATAATAAAAAAAAAAAAGTTAATTCAATTCGCAAAACGATTCGCGATACATGCTTTGAAAATCAAGATATTTATTTTCCGACGCAATGGTTTAAAATGGTGGAAAATTTCATCCACCTGCTTTTTATTACAAGCATGTCAAAATAAAAACATGTCTCTTTTGATCAGTTTTTTTTTTTTTTTGCTAGTGAATCGCTCGACTGATCGAAGTCACGAGTTTGAATCAATCAGAGCGGTTCCAGAGGAAATGACTCCCTGAATTGAATCAGTTTGTTCCTGCTTTTCACGTCTTCAGCCATGTTTGTCAGTAGGCCTACTGATACTGGTTTAATAAGCTCGCTAGTTTTATGACATTAACTGAAATAAGCAAAAAGGTATGATGTTTACAAATAAAATATCCGTATTTTCATTCAAGATAACATTCAAAACAAATCTACGAACATATTCAGATGAGGTAACCGGTTTAGCCCATACTGCGTGCTAACTAGTGAGGCGTGCTAGATAAACATTGTGCATTATGATGGAGTTTGTAGCTATATTTAAAATAGTTTGAGCACTGTAGTTCAGTTAAAAGCATCCAGTCATCTCATACCATTAAAGTCAAAGTTAACGTTACTGTAAATATTTTAGGAATTATTGTTGTATCTGATTGTATTATTCTATATAGATTGATAGTCAATGTAAAAACGACTAAATTCTACGTCCTTTATTTATTTCACATACTTCATGATATAGTTTGATTTGCATGTGCTGAAGGTGTGTTTTGGATGGTGAAGCAGGATGAGGAGCTTGTATTGAGGTGTATTACTCTGAGGCGTCAGTGGTTGGAGCCTGTGCGCCTCAAAACACACACACACACACACACACACACACACACACACACACAGAGAGACAGACAGACAGAGAGAGAGAGAGAGAGAGACTGAAGGAAAGAAAATTAGCTTTCCTCCTTGAGTTGGGCAGAAGGAGTCCGTATAATCTCCCAGCGAGTAATTGATCGCTACGTGTTTCTCCGTCCAGCGGACTTTCGTGAGGAGCCGATGTCGCTTTCAGGCGGACTTTAGAAGATCGTGAATGAAGGTGAGTGTTTGAACGCCAATCTGACACGTTCACGGAGGCTTTTAGGGTTTGATTTGCCGTGTTTATCGATAAACTCACTGTCGGGTCTGTGATCCGCGAGCAGATTGCAGATGTCGGGTCGGTTTGCGTTTGTTTGCGAAAGTTTCGGCGTTTTCTAGCGAATCTCTGTAACTGTAAGTCTAAACGTTTCTCTGAATCTCAGAATCATTCTCACAAGATGCTGTCAACACTTAGTTTTAGCGGTACTGGTTTAAGAAAAATAAAATACGTCTGTTTTGATGCGTTTGAATATTAAGAGGCTTAACATTCAAGTATGTGTAAGTATATGTCAACTTGGTTTTGTTTTCTTTTGGTTATTTAAAGCATTTAGATTTTCAAGCATGCTGATGCATGATGATTATTAATCAAATCAAACAAATCAAGCTCTCGTTGTTTAGATTAGCCTATTATTGGAAGTTGCTTGACATGTTGATGGATTGCGGTGTGATCAGGGATGATTCCTGAAGGCGTTTTACCGGTTCTGTATTAAATGATATTGCATAACTCTTAGGGATATGATTTATTGTTCCCCATCAAGGTCTTACGAAATATTCTGACTGTTCTTGTAGATGTTGAGAGATCTGAACATCATAAATCCATAAGGAGCTTCATTCATCTGCAGACTGAGGTAAGACAATCGGGTTTTGCCAATCGGTTCGTGTGCTTTTCGTTGGCTGATGTTTTCATTTTACTTTTAGCATCAGTGTTTAATGGCTGAAATATTTGTGATTGTTGTAAATACAGCTGAAGGGTCCGTTCACAGTGGAAATGTGTTGTTTTACAGTGTTTTCAAAGCTGAAACGTGTCATTTCTGCTTAGTGTCACCGAACTGAACTGGAAATATAATAACGATTGTTTTCAAAACGTTTCCCCAAACACCTCGCCTGCTATTGGTCAATCACGCAGGTAGCCCCGCCCCCGAACTCAGGCCATTGGTTGAGTCAAAAGTTGGGTCACTCTATAAGCAAATTAATGTTTTGGAAGCGTTTTAAACGTGTTTAAAGTGTAATTTGTAGGGATGCATTGATATGATGTTTTTGGTCAATACCGATTTTAACAAACAATTATTAGTCAATTGCATAAAGCAGGGCTTTAAAAAAATCGATCAGTTCACTTCTAGCAGAATTGGTATTTAAACGTTTTTGTTCCTTCCTTCTGAAACCTGTTTGAGTAGAAAAAAAATACTGGTTAATTTTACGTTTTACGTAATTTTTAAAACTTTTTCTTTGCCTATAATGATAATAATAATAAAGTGCAGCATTTCTTTACTCAAAAAAAAAAACATGAAAAGGTTCTTGATCTAACCTATATTGTGCTTAGTTACAGCCAATATAGCATCAGCTTTTCTAGATTTTGACCAAAAGACATTAAAGTATTTTTTTTAAGATGTTTGCAGCATGGGTTTAAAAAAATGCTACCCCTTTAAGCGCTGAGGAAAAAGCAGTATAAATTTGTATGCTGTGTGTTGTATTTTATTGTTACATTCAGAAATAATGTAATGCCATAACATAGGACTATGGTGAGCAGAGAGGTCTTTGCAACTTTGATAAGAGCTAAAAGGATAAAGCCAAAAATTTTTGGTCATTTTATTTCACAATAACAGTTTATATCATGATATAGTGCATTTTTATTATTTTGTCTTTATTAATAATAAGAACATAGATGCAAGTAACAAACTAAAGGACAAATACAATAAAACAAAGACACAAATAAAATAAAAATAGGGCCCTGTGAAATGTGTTTTATTCTCAAATTCCGTTTTATTTTTAAAAAAATTTGTTTTTATTTTTTTTGTATTACATTTTTTCTAGACTCTATTTGAATGGTTACATTTAAAAATATTAATCAAACAACATTTTTAATCAATTGAAATCATGAAATGTTCACGATTTAACAGCAATGTCTTAAAAGTTTAATCAAAATTACATTTTAAGGCCCTATAAAATAAATACATTTTATAATTGTTCTCAGATTAAATTTTATTTTGATCAAATTCTGTAAATTTGTTTTCTATTCATTTTAATTAAATCAAAAGCACGTCTAATTAATTAGATTTTATAAAGAATTATTTATTTATTTATTTATGTATTATTTATGTATTTATTTTTTATGCCCAGAAATACGGTCTTGTGTATTTACAATTTTCTCGTAAATAAACTCTGGTAAATCATTTTTCTGGTAAATATTGTTTTAATAATATTTTTAATTATTATTAGTAGTACTATCATTACATTTAAGTAATGTTTCAGTCAAGTTAAACCAAACTTTTATTTTGACGGGTCGCTGCCTTTTATGTTTTTGTTTGTATGTGAAATAAGAATGGCTTTTCTCAAAAGTAAGGGTAAAATGCTCATGAAGTAACTCTCACAGCAGTTCTAGAGATTGTTCTAGAGGCTGAAAACACTGCAAGTGTCAGTGTGCTTCAGTATGTGTTTAGTACACTCTTAAAAATAAAGGTGCTTCATGATGCCATAGAAGAACCTTTTTTGTTTATATGGTTCCACAAAGAACCTTTAACATCTGAAGAACCTTTCCCTTTTACAAAAGGTTCTTTGTGGCGAAAGAAGGTTCTTCAGATTATAAAAGTAAAAAAGAGATGGTTCTTTAAAGAACCTTTGACTGAATGGTTCTTTGTGGAACTAAAAATGGTTCTTCTATGGCATTGTTGTGAAGAACCTTTATTTTTAAAAATGTAAACTGAGCATCCATTCATTCATACAGAGACGCAGACAATCCAGGATTCATATTTAAATAGGCAAAATCAGTGATATTCCGTGTTATACAGTAAATGTAAGTTTTTATGACTGGATCATGTGATTGCGTTCATGGTTTTTTGCTTAGCTTTAATCATAGGACCCTAAATAAACAGTGTTAATGTGGCTCTTATCAAAAAGCTTTCTAAAAGTACTAATACTAGTAAAAGGCGGAATCACACTGTCTTTTAAAGCAGGGTATCACGATACCTTTTTAGTATCGGTATATCATGCAACACTACAACAGACATGCAAAATCATAATCACGATTATTTTACACGTTTATGACTGGGTCCGGAACTTTATATGATTGATTAATTTAAAAATACAAATGAAAGAGTTGAGTTTTGTTGAGAAATTTAATGTCATTATTTTAATGTAAAATAAAACAGCATAGTATTCAAGGCTTTGTTTCTCATTAAAACGACAAAGTTCCTTCATTCAAGAGCAGTGAGTGAATTTTCTCTTCGTATTTTTACGTTTTATTAATATAAAGCACAGAGACGGCAGAAGGAATATTATTTGTCGCCGCTTTAAGAGCCACACAGATCCAATATACTGAATAAGGTTTACGTGAATAATCACCAAACGCTGCATTTTGGCATATATTTGCATGTATTTAACCGTTTAGGTACGCATCTTAAGCTAAACGTTCACATTACTTGTCCGTGTTCTGTTCCATCTCTGCGTTATACACAGAAAAGCTTGTGCTTTTTAAAACACAACTTAAAATAAACATTAATAAATCAAGCACAACTATTTTATGCAAGTCACGTGACATGATTTTACTGATTTGCATGTGAAATTAGGCTTTAATAGAAGAGTGAAAGCGCACAAAGGGAGCAGAATCGTGGAGCAATAATCATTTTATCTCCATCGTTGTGTTTTCATAATCGTTTAAAGCCTAAACTGAATTTCAATTAATTACACAGCCCTACTACATGCAGTTATTTAATAATCCATTGGTGTTGGCCCTTTTCATGCTATTTGCGATATGCCGATGGCTTTAAAATAAAGATTTAAAGATAGCAAAACAACAGGAAAAAAAAAAAAAAAAAATGCTTTTTTTTTTGGAAAGTAGTCTAACAGCCTACTACAGAAGTTGAATGTAATTATTTGAATGTAAAATAAAACAGCATCTTCACTGTAAGAATTAAACATGCTTTGTTTTTTTTATTAAAACTGCAAAAGTCCTTCATTCAAGAGCAGTGAGTGATTTTTCTCTTTGTATTTTTATGTTTTATTCATATTAAGCACAGAGACGGCAGAAGAAAAAACAAGTCACGTTACACGATTTGAATGATTTGCATGTGAAATTGGGCTTTTATAGAGGAGCGAAAGCACACAAAGAGGGCGGAATCGGGAGCAATATTTGTTTTATCTCTATCGTTGTGTTTCCATAATCGTTTGAAGCTGAATTTCAGTTAATTGCACAGTCCTACTACACACAGTTATTTAATAAACCATCGGTATCAGGCCTTTTCTTGCTATTTCTGATATGCCTATGACTTCAAAATAAAAAAGAAACTGGCCGACACAAAAGTGTATCCCTAGTAATTTGGTATTTTACCATTAAATAAACAACAAACTTCAGCTTTAAAGATAAACTTAACCCTCTGGGCCTCCTCATTAAGGGGTCACACTTGGCTCCCTCGTGGTCAAAAGTGACCGAAGCCTTAAAAAGTAACTTTTTTTTTTCTTCAGGAAAATCAATTAAATACATTTTTGTTCAATAATATTTTGTGATTATTATTTAGAATTTTGAGCATTTTTTATGAATCTATGCCATATTTATACAGTTTTAATGAGCAATTTTTTCCCACTAGAATTATATTTTATATTATATTTTTTAATTTAATTATGCATTTATTATTTTTCAATAAATACAACATTTCACATTAAAATAGAGTAAAAGCATTTAAAATCCATTTTTTTTAAGTGAAAATTGCACCATCTAGTGGCATAAAAAATAAAAACTTGTGTAATGCCATGTAAACTCCTGTATCTCCCTATATACATATATACAGGGGCTTTGGGATTCCTATTGTTTTTTTTGTTTTGTTTTTTTAACTGTTTCTTCATTTTAATAGGCTTTGCATTTAGAAACATATTCAGACATTCTAAAAGATTACTTTTGGCAAGGTTTAGATTTTTTTTGATTGGATAAATATCAGGTTTTGCATTTTTCTGCTTATTTCTGTGTGTCTGTGTGTGTGTGCGTGTGTGTGTGTGCGTGTGTGCGTGTGTGTGTCAGTTCTGTACTTTTGTTATTTTAGAGTGTCAGTCCTTGCTTGCTGAACACTTCTTTTCAGCACAGTGGCTGGTTTGTAGCTTGTATTACCAAAAGATTATCTGAATTATCAAATTTTTTCATATTTCCCATTCATTTCCTATGTCGGTCATTTTTGACCGCGAAGGAGCCAAGTGTGACTAATTTTTTTTTTGACCCTTTAACATATCCGAATCATGTCACTGATTTTTTTGTGTACTCACATAGCTAATGCAACAAAAGTCACCAAGTGTCATCTCATTCTGATGAAGCTACGATTTTTAAAAATTCAAAACATAAAATTTTTCGGTCAAAAATGACCGAAGAGGCCCAGAGGAGTGTTTACTTATACTCTGTTTCACATGCGTGATTTTCCCATGAGCAGGAGCTTGGGCTTTGTATTGAGAATGGAGTACTGCTTTGTGTGTGCTTTTCTACTGTATTCTGTCTGTAATATTTGTTGGTGGGCTGTAATATGACTTTTTCTGCTGTCTGTGTAGCAGCTGATGAAGTAAAGAGCCCAGATTCGTCCTTGGATCTGCTCTGACCTCATGGTTTTTGGCCTTCCGTCGCATCGGTCTTGATTCGTAGCTTGTGTTGTGATACCCGTGAGTATCGCGTGTCTGATAAGCGGTTCTTTGGGAGCGTGTCGGCGTTATTGAGTGTCAGCGGCTACAGGAGTCATTTATACTGCGGCGTAATGAGAGAAAGCCATTACAGGGCCCGATGTGTGTTTTGGGTGGGATTTCTAAAAGCCTGCGTGTGGGAAAGTGCTCATTTTGTCTGTGTGGTCTGGCTTTGGCGGCTCTAGGCTTGTTTGAATTAAACCCAGTGGGCCAGCGCTGTTTTACTGCTTATATTTCACCGGTTATAGACGGATCGGTGTGAAAATGTGCCGTCCACGATGTTACGTCATCAAGAGTCAGGGCAGGTCTGATCGCCAAACACAGCCGGCTGTTCGTACAAATTCACTTTATGGGGTTTATTTTAATGGCTGATGCATTATTCAAAGAGCAGGTGGGCAATATAAAGGTGATATTTATTGCAAAATAAATCCAGGGAGGGAAGAAATCTAATTGCTAAAAATTGTGATTGATTTAAAATGTGTGATTCTGTTTTTTTTGGGGGGGGGATTTTTATTTGTATTTTAAAGCCCACTTTTCTGTGCTTGTGCACAATTTGGGCAAAATTTTGTGATTTATATATGCATATGACAAAAAAAAAAAAGTAGAGTTATAGAATTGT
>NC_133383.1:2207404-2232500 GCF_049309525.1 Garra rufa | reverse complement strand
TATATAACCACCACCACAGCTGTTAAATTTACTAGGTCATCTTTTTTTCCTATAAATGCACAAATGCAACTTTTATTCTTTTTTTTTCATGTTGGATTTTAATATTCTTCCAATACTTCCATCTCCCCTTCATCTGTTCTTCATCTTTTTGCGAGCTTTCAAGCTGTTGGCTTTATTTCATTACTCTAATTAAGAAATGCAACCGTTTGGATTAGAGAACATTTCATTTTGTGAAAGAGCATTAGACTATGTGGAAAAAGCTGCTGCAAAGTGAAATTAGACACATAATTGTTTTTTTATATGACATATTTTAATGTCAAATATTTGTAAAATCATGTAGCCTACACTCATGAACCCTTTAAACTTAAAGCTTTACCTGGTTGAATTATGTTTACTTCCATGTTTAGCTGTTTTCTTCTTCTAATTATTATTTTTTATTTTATTTTATTTTATTTTATTTTTTTGCCTGTTTGATACCATGAAAATTAATAGTTCAGTAACTTACCGTTCTGCCAGTTTTTACCTTTGATATTCTAATTATTAATAATTAAATAATTATATTCTTAATAATTATTAAGAATTAAAGTTAAGCATTGGCTCGAAATATGCAGAGGTCTTTTTGGCGGGAGCGGTTGCCATGGTGAATCATAATTTCAGAGCTCCATTGATCAGGGCTTTTCATAGTCAAGCTGCAAGCACTAAACTCAGAGTCAACCTACTCAGAGTGGATTGAACTAACTCATTTCAGCTGTTCTGTAACCGAAAACTCAGAGTTTCCCATCTCAGGGTAAGTCAACTCAGAGTTCAAGTTTTAACTCAGAGTTGGTTGAACCTCCTTATTGAAACAGGCCCCTGGAAGACGGTGTCACAGCGGCATAAACAGGGATTGACCTCAAGCCTCCTCTGCAGATTGACGGCGCTCCACTGGATCACGCTGCGCTCATCTGTTTATTTCAAAGAGTCACTCAAAGTTTGTTTAAAAGGTGAATTGAGCAAGAATGCAATCTAACTGATCCCGACGGGCTTCGTATTGTTGCTTTACTCTGTGCTGGATAGAGGATAGACAGACAGTACTGAAGAAATTACTGTAAAAATACAGATTATTCACAGGCGTAACTCGTGTAGTTGCTGCTTACTGTCTGAAACAAATCTCTGAACTGTTTTCCAGGATTTGAGTTTAATTTATCTAAATTTTGCTTTGTATAATAATAATAAGTGTTTTCTTATTGGTTCTATTTATTTGTTATTCATATATATTGTAGTAATAATAATAATAATTATTATTATTATTATTATTATTATTATTATTATTATTATACTTAGGATTTATTTATTTTAATAAATAATTTAAATAATAATAAGTATAATAATAATAATTATTATACTTAGGATTTATTTTAATAAATAATTTAAATAATAATAATTTCACTTAACAGCTTTAAATAAAATTTACTGAATATAAGTATTATTATTATTATTATTATTATTATTATTATTATTATTATTATTTATAGTTATATTTAATTAAGAAACTTTTGTCTTTATATTTTTGTTACTATCTTATTTATTTTATATTATTTATATATATTGTTCACTGTTTGGAACAAATCTCTGAATTGTTTTTCCGGATCTAGATTTATTTTTTTTTATTAATAATAGTAATAATAATAATAATAATAATAATACTTATATTTAGTAAATTTTATTTAAAGCTGTTAAGTGAAATTATTATTATTTAAATTATTTATTAAAATAAATCCTAAGTATAATAATAATTATTATTATACTTATTATTATACTTATTATTATTATTATTATTATTATTATTATTATTATTATTATTATTATTATTATTTAAATTATTTATTAAAATAAATAAATCCTAAGTATAACAAATCTCTGAACTGTTTTCCAGGATTTGAGTTTAGTTTATCTAAATTTTGCTTTGTATAATAATAATAATAATAATTTAGTGTTTTCTTATTGGTTCTATTTATTTGTTATTCATATATGTTGTAGTAATAATAATAATAATAATAATAATAATAATAATAATAATAATAATAATAATTATTATTATTATTATTATTATTATTATACTTAGGATTTATTTATTTTAATAAATAATTTAAATAATAATAATAAGTATAATAATAATAATTATTATTATACTTAGGATTTATTTTAATAAATAATTTAAATAATAATAATAAGTATAATAATAATAATAATTATTATACTTAGGATTTATTTTAATAAATAATTTAAATAATAATAATTTCACTTAACAGCTTTAAATAAAATTTACTAAATATAAGTATTATTATTATTGTTATTATTATTATTATTATTATTATTATTATTATTATTATTTATAGTTATATTTAATTAAGAAACTTTTGTCTTTATATTTTTGTTACTATCTTATTTATTTTATATTATTTATATATATTGTTCACTGTTTGGAACAAATCTCTGAATTGTTTTTCCGGATCTAGATTTAGTTTTTTTTATTAATAATAGTAATAATAATAATAATAATAATAATAATATTTAGTAAATTTTATTTAAAGCTGTTAAGTGAAATTATTATTATTTAAATTATTTATTAAAATGAATAAATCCTAAGTATAATAATAATAATAATAATTATTATTATTAACAAAAATAGAAATATTTACTAGTTTAGGCTAAAACGGTATGGATTAAAAAAAAAAACTTTTATTTAATGATTTGATTGTATTTAGTGGTGGTTTAACATCATTCTGGTACCTTAAACACATCACACAAAGCCTGCATATCCGATGGGATCATACTTTTGTAGAAAAGCTGATGTCAGCTCTGTTTATTCTCCAATATTGAGTAACGCGTCTGTTGGGTGGTCTGTGATTCTGCCTGATTTTACCCACCAAACCAAACATTTTTCGAAAGTCTTGTGAGTTTCATAAAAACATGGAAGTTGTTTTTAATAACAGCACAGTTTTAGCCTCTCGTTTTCCACAGGTTTGGCTTTGGTGGCGGTGTGCGTGCCGTGATGGATGTGTGTTAGTGTGAGGTTTGGCTTCTTGCTCTCAGCCCCACGTTTCCTCGCAGACAGCTCCGGCGTCCAAGCAAAATCGTCTCGGACCGCTTCTGTCAGCCTCCAAACCTCCTGCGCTCGCAAAACAAATTGGAGCCGGTGGTTTGAGAGCAGAAAATGTGCTACGGAGGACGTGTAATAATGTGCGTTTATGCTTGTGTGAACAGCTGTTTCTGTCCACTTCCACCTGCAGCAGCGGCGCAGCGCTTTCTTACAGATCAGCTTCGATTAATGAGAGTTTTGTGCTTGAGCGTCTGAGTTTAGACGGCAGGAAATTGGAGGATAAACCAGCCGGCTTTTGTTCCAGCGGGTCCTGGGTTTTGCGGCTTTATTGGTTTCCTGAAGTGAACTGCGTCTCCTCTACCTTTCACCTCGATGTGTACCTCCAAAAATCAAGCGGCGGTCTGTGTTTATTCACAATCAAATACTGCTCGGTGACGTGTTATAATTCATCTGGAATTATTTTGAATACTGTTTTTTTCTAATTTCTCTCGGTTTTTATGATTGGCATTAAATGAGAGATTTTTGTTTCATTTAATACATATCAGGACCAGTTGAAATGAACCAGAAGGCTCATAAAATGGTGAAAGCATAGAGCAAACAGTGAACATTATACTAATTATACTTTTTTTTTTGTATTTACTTGAAAAAAAAAAATTATTACTTATCAATTATTAGTTGAAAAACTTAAAGCTGTTTATAATAATAATAATTTTTATTTTTAAAAAATTAAAAATTAAAGCTAAAAGGATTTATTTTAATAAATAATTTAAATAATAATAATAAATATTATTATTTATAGTTATATTTAAATAATTTAAGAAACATTTGTCTTTATATTTTTGTTGCTATCTTATTTATTTTGTATTATTTTAAGTGATAAATTCTACAATTTGTATATATTATTATAAAATCATATGGACAGAATATAGTCTTATTACATAATTTTAAGTGACAATTATTTTTTTGGATCATTAAATTTCAAAACATTGTGTGTATTGTTAAAATCAATTGTATATAGTGTTATTAGATAATATTAAGGGATAAAATTATTTTTAGAATCATAAAAATAGTAAAATATTTATCTGGTAAATACACTCTGCTAAATATTTTTTATTTATTTATTTGTTTTTATTTTTTTTATTTATATTTCATTACAGTTTAATAAATCAAAAGCATTTCTAATTAATTGATTTTATAAAAAAATCTTATTTTATTTATTTTTTTGCTTGTTACATTTATCTGGTAAATAAATTCTGCTAAATATTTTTTATTTATTTATTTTTATTTATATTTCATTACATTTTAATAAATCAAAAGCATTTCTAATTAATTGATTTTATTTCATTTAAATAAAAAAATTGTGAATATTGTTATTAAATCATATGTATATAGTCTTATTACATAATTTTAAGCGATACAATTATTTTTAGGATCATGCAAATTCTACAATACGTGTATATTGTTATAAAATTATGCATATAATCTTATTACATAATTTTAAGTGATAAAATATTTTTTTAGGATCATAAAAATTCAAAAATTTGTGTGTATTATAAAATCATGTATATAGTCTTATTACATTATTTTAAGTGATAAATTCTACAAATTGTGTATATTATTATAAAATAATATGTACAGTATATAGTCTTAATACATTATTTTAAGTGATAAAATATTTTTTTAGGATCATAAAAATTCTAAAATTTGTGCGTATTGTTATAAAATCATATGTATATATGCTTATTACATCATTTTAAGCAATAAAATTATTTTTTGGGATCAAAAAAATAAAAAAAAAATGTGTATATTGTTATAAAATCATGTATATAGTCTTATTACATAATTTTAAGTGATACATTTTTTAGGATCATAAAAAACCTAATATTTGTATATATTGTTCTAAAATCATATGTATATAGTCTTTTTACATTATTTTAAGAGATACAATTTTTTTTTGGATCATAAAAAATTTTAAATGTATATTGTTCTAAAATCATATGTATGTAGTCTTATTACATAATTTTAAGTCATACAATTGTATTTTAGTATCATAATAATAATAAAAAAAAAATAATATGAATGTAGTCTTACATCATTTTAGGTGATAAATTCTACAATTTGTGTATATTGTTCTAAAATCATGTGTATACAGTCTGTTTTACATTATTTTAAGAGATAAATATTTTTTTAGGATCATAATTTTTTTTTAAATGTTTGTATATTGTTATAAAATCATATGTATATATGCTTATTACATCATTTTAAGCGATAAAATTATTTTTCGGGATCATAAAAATTAAAAAAAATGTGTGTATATTGTTATAAAATCATGTATATAGTCTTATTACATAATTTTAAATGATAAATTTTTTTTAGGATCATAAAAAATCTAATATTTGTATATATTGTTCTAAAATCATATGTATACAGTCTTTTTACATTATTTTAAGCGATAAAATTATTTTTCGGGATCATAAAAATTAAAAAAAAAAGTGTGTATATTGTTATAAAATCATGTATATAGTCTTATTACATAATTTTAAATGATACATTTTTTCAGGATCATAAAAAATCTAATATTTGTATATATTGTTCTAAAATCATATGTATACAGTCTTTTTACATTATTTTAAGAGATAAAATTATTTTTTAGGATCATAAAAAAATGAAAATGTTTGTATATTGTTCTAAAATTATATGTATGTGGTCTTATTACATCAGTTTAAGTCATAACATATTTTTAGGCTCATAAAAATTCTAAAGTTTGTGTATATGTGACTCTGGACCACAAAACCAGTCATAAGGTTAAATTTTCCAAAACTGAGATGTGTACATCATATGAAAGCTCAATAAATAAGCTTTCTATTGATATATGGTTTGTTAAGATAGGACAATATTTGGCCGAGATACATCTATTTGAAAATCTGGAATCTGAGGGTGCAAAAAAATCAAAATACTGAGAAAATCATCTTTAAAGTTGTCCAAATTAAGTTCTTAACAATGCATATCACTAATCAAAAATTACATTTTGATATAATTATAGTAGGAATTTTACAAAAAATCTTCATGGAACATGATCTTAACTTAATTTCCTCATGATTTTTGACATAAAAGAAAAATCAATAATTTTGACCCATGCAATGTATTTTTGGCTATTGCTACAAATATACCCCAGCGACTTAAGACTGGTTTTGTGGTCCAGGGTCACATATTATAAAATTATATGTATTTAGTCTTGCTACATAATTTCAAATGCTGAATCATAAACATTCTAAAAAATTGTGTATATTGTTCTAAAATCATATGCATATAGTCTTGTTACATCATTTTATGTTATAAAATATTTTTTTTGAATCATAACAATTCTAAAGTATGTGTGTATTTATATATCATTTTACAAACTGTAACTTATATAATAATATATAGTTTTAATAAGTTGCTGTGTCGCTCAAATTGGTATTGAGTGTAGTGAGATTTCTCTGGTAATGTAATGTAACTCGGTTGATGAGCGTGTTTTATGTCAGCTGGCCGTTAACAGACTGAGGGAATCACACAGAGTCGCTCCGCTCCAGCAGACCTTCACAGTCGTTGGTCGAGAGCCTCAGATGTGAAAACGAGTGGAACTCCAAGAGCTTTCAAAACAAGCGAAGGGATTTAATTACACATACCTGGACAACTTACAGCATGGAAAATCCCTGAGCGCTCGCTGCCCACGCCGCGTCCGCCCGCCCGACCCAGCGACCGACCCACAGAAATCAGAATAAGACTAATAATGACGCTGGTAACGAGTCCTGCGAGCCTCTGTGTGTCAGCGGCAGAATCCTGCAGCGTTTCATAAAATCCGCTCATCAGTCACCGCAGCTGTCGCTCATTACAGCCTGAGCCTCCCGCTCAGGTGCCGCTGTTATTCTAGGCACAGACGTTTGCATAGTAATAATACTGGTTTGAGGATTCTGACAGCGTTTTTAGGGTGGAGAATCCCTGTCTGGTGCTCAAACATGCACTCAAGTCTTTTTAAAAAATATTTAACCATCATGCTTTTATTTTGGTGGAAAGCAGCAGGGGCTGTTTTGTTCTCAGCAGCTGCTTTAGAAGCACTTTTCATCACGAGTTTAGGAATACAGTATTTATTTAAGTAAATCTCAGTTCTTGGGATTTGATAATCAAGGTTTTACTTTGATTAATCATGCAGTATAACCAGAACCAAACAAACCTGACCTGAAACTGTGATTATTAAAAAGGACTGAAATTTCATTAAACAAATACTGTATTCCTAAACTAATTTTACCAAATTCTATGTTTTCCATTCATTTTCTAGATTCCATTTAAATAATCTCATTACATTACAATTAATTGATTTTATATATATATATATATATATATATCTTATTTATTTATTTCTTTGCTTGTTTACATTTATCTGGTCAATACATTCTGCTAAAATATTTTTATGGTAAATATTCTTTAATAATAATGTTTTAATAATAATTTTATCAGTAGTAATTAGTTCTATCATTACATAAAGAAATACACTTCTGTCACAATTTCTTCAAGTTAAACCGAACTTTTATTTTGACGGGTTGCCCTGAAGACTTTTAAGTTTGTGTTTGCACATTAAAAAGAAAAATCTCAGTCCTTTATGTCAGTTTACTAGATAAATGTAAACAATAAATAAATAAAATAATAATATATTTTTAAATAAAATCAGTTTATTAGAAATGCTTTTGATTTATTAAAATTTTATGAGATTATTTAAATAGAAAATTAGAAAATGAATGGAAAATTTGGTAAAAAATAGTTTAGGAATACAGTATTTGTTTAATTAAATCTAAGTTCTTGGGTTTTGATAATCACTGTTTCACTTTGAAAAATCATGCAGTATAACCAGAACCAAACAAACCTGACCTGACCTGAATTATTAAAACCTAAGGACTGAGATTGAATCAAACAAATACTGTATTCCTAAACTATTTTTTACAAAATTCCAATGTTTTCCATTAATTTTCTGGCTTCCATTTAAATAATCTCATTAGATTTTAATAAATCAAAAGCATTTCTAATAAATTGATTTTATTTAAAAATATATAATTATTTTATAAATGTTTGTTTACATTTATCTGGTAAATACATTCTGTTAAATATTTTTTTATTTATTTATTTTTATTTTTATATCATTACATTTGAATAAATCAAAAGGATTTCTAATTAATTGATTTTATAAAAAAATATTTTTATTTTTTGCTTGTTTACGTTTATCTGGTAGATAAATTCTGCTAAATATTTTTTATTTAATTATTTTTATTTATATTTCATTACATTTTAATAAATCAAAAGCATTTCTAATAAATTGATTTTATTTAAAAATATATAATTATTTTATTAATATTTTGTTTTGTTTACATTTATCTGGTAAATACATTCTGCTAAATATTTTTTATTTATTTATTTATTTTTTATTTATATTTAATTACATTTTAATAAATCAAAAACATTTCTAATAAATTGATTTTATTTAAAAATATATAATAATTTTATTACTTTTTTGGTTTGTTTGCATTTATCTGGTAAATACATTCTGCTAAATTTATTTTATTTATTTTTTATATTTCATTTGTTTTAATAAATCAAAAGCATTTCTAATTAATTGATTTTATAAAAAAAATGTATTTATTTGTTGCTTGTTTACATTTATCTGGTAAATACATTCTGCTAAATATTTTTTATTAATTAATTTTTTTATTTTTATATCATTACATTTTAATAAATCAAAAGCATTTCTAATTAATTGATTTTCTAAAAAAACTTATTTTATTTATTTTTTTGCTTGTTTACATTTTTCTGGTAGATAAATTCTGCTAAATATTTTTTATTTATATTTCACTACATTTTAATAAATCAAAAGCATTTCTAATAAATTGATTTTATTTAAAAATGTATTTATTTGTTGCTTGTTTGCATTTATTTGGTAAATACATTCTGCTAAATTTATTTTATTTATTTTTTATATTTCATTTGTTTTAATAAATCAAAAGCATTTCTAATTAATTGATTTTATAAAAAAAATGTATTTATTTGTTGCTTGTTTACATTTTTCTGGTAGATAAATTCTGCTAAATATTTTTTATTTATATTTCACTACATTTTAATAAATCAAAAGCATTTCTAATAAATTGATTTTATTTAAAAATATATAATTATTTTATAAATTTTTTGGTTTGTTTACATTTATCTGGTATAGTGTTGGGCGATATGCTCAATTTTCATATCGTCCTATCGTCAGCCTGAGAGATCGCCGATACACGATACTATCGTGCTGATTTATTTAATTATCTATGTACTAAATTCCTTTTTCGTTTTGTAAAGGTAGACTTGCTATTGGGCATGTGACTAAGTTGTGCGTGTACAGAGCGCTGACGATATAGTTCTGCCGGAGAAGTTTTACTTTCGGTTTCATTCTCTGCTATCCGCTATCCTCAGTGAGTGGTAAATGTGCGTGCATGAATGTAAATGAGTGTATCTTTCTTTACCTGTCATATTGGGATAATGTTATCGCTTTATGTCTGACCGTTGTCATCAGGTGATGTTGTAATTCAGTTTATGTAGAATGTGGAGAAGTGATGCCCGTGTAATTCACGTGCGTAGCCTATGTTTAGCGCCATTTGATCGCATCGTAATTCTAATTAACGCATACAGATGTTACTGAGGTGAATGTTTATGTTAAGCCTACTACATACAGACCGATTCTGATATATGGTAATTAATTCAGCCTGAACCACGTTTTACTACCTCTGTTATCCTAATGACTGTGCAATGCTAATATAGGCTATAACACTCCCGTTAGAATCAGTTAATCTATCTACGCCGTGCTGTATGATGAAAATCTCTCCTTAGGTGCACGGACGCAACACATACGCACTGCAGACGGAGTATGTGTGAAACATGCGTTACCCGTTTTCACTGCACATGTCTGCGGCGGGTTAAGGCGACGTAGCCACTCTCTTTGCTTGTGTTTATATCGCGGCAAGTTTCTGAAGCATCCTAGAACCACTCCGCGCTGCAGCCAGTTAGGCGCCTTTTTGACGGATAATAATAATAATCGTCTAACTATCGTCAAAGGCATCAGCCACAGGCGATATCTCTGACTATCGTCGATACACGATACTATTGTCTATCGGCACAACCCTAATCTGGTAAATACATTCTGCTAAATATTTTTATTTATTTATTTGTTTTTATTTTTTATTTATATTTCATTACATTTTAATAAATCAAAAGCATTTCTAATAAATTGATTTTATTTTAAAAATATATAATAATTTTATTAGTTTTTTGGTTTGTTTACATTTATCTGGTAAATAAATCCTGCTAAATATTTTTATTTATTTATTTATTTATTTTTATATTTCATTACATTTTAATACATCAAAAGCATTTCTGATTAATTGATTTTATTAAACAAAAAAAATCTTATTTTTTATTTTTTTGCTTGTTTACATTTATCTGGTAAATTATTTCTGCTAAACATTATTTATTTATTTTTATATTTCATTACATTTTAATAAATCAAAAGCATTTCTGATTAATTGATTTTATAAAATTTAATAAGATTATTTAAATGGAATCCAGAATCATATTAATGTACAAACACAAACTTAAAAGTCTTCAGAGCAACCCGTCAAAATAAAAGTTTGATTTAACTTGTGATTATTTTAAATTGTGACAGAAGTGTATTTCTTGATGTAATGATAGAACTATTACTAATAAAAGTATTATTAAAGCATTATTTTAAAGAATATTTACTAGGAAAAGTATATACTAGAATTTATTTACTTTGAAAAAGTAAACACACACACAAAAAAAATAATTAAAATAATATTTTTTTATTTAATTAAATTTATTTAAATAGAATCCAGAAAGTTAATGGAAAACACAGAATTTGGTAAAAATAAAACTGAATATTACTATTAAAAATTCCAAAAATTCTGTATATTGTTATAAAATCATATGTATGTAGTCTTATTACATAATTTTAACCAATAAAATTATTTTAAGATCATTAAAATTCTAAATGTTGTGTATATTGTTCTAAAGTCATATGTATATAGTTTTATTACATAATTTTAAGTGATGCAATAATTTTTTAGGATGATAAAAATTCTAAAAATCTGTGTATATTGTTATAAAATCATAATTTTAAGATATATTTTTTTTAGGCTCATAAAAATTCTAAAAATCTGTGTATATTGTTATAAAATCATATGTATATAGTCTTTTTACATAATTTTAAGATATTTTTTTTTTTTTAGGCTCATAAAAATTCTAAAAATCTGTGTATATTGTTATAAAATCATATTTATATAGCTTTATTACATAATTTTAAGTCATGCAATTATTTTTGGGGATCATAAAAATTAAAAAATGTTTGTATATTGCATATTGTATATTGTTCAAAAAGTCACATTTGTGATGTTCCCGAGTCAAAAATGACTGGACTCCGAACAACTGCTTATAAATCTCTCATTATGCTGTATTATCATCAAATATTGGATTCAATCTTTTGGTCAACTTGTTTTCTTTCATTTAGGACTGGTTTTGTGTTTCTATTTGCATCTGATTAATCGTAGGCCTCATTTATCTGAGAGGAGGCACCTCATTTTTTGAGTGAAAAAATCATTTTTTATGAATAATTTTCACAATATTTAACAAAAGATGATACAAATTTGCAGTGTTTGTGTAGTGTGCTTTAATGTTTAATCAGGAAGTTTGCTTTTAAATGTTTTTATTTTGTACAAAATTGCAAAAAGTCACACATGTGGTGTTCCCGGGTCAAAAATGACCCGACTCCAAACAATTGCTTTAAAATCTCTTATTATGCTATATTATCACCACATATTGGATTCATTCTTTTCGTCAACTTGTTTTCTTTAATTTAGGACTGATTTTGTGTTTCTATTTGCATCTGATTAATCGTACGCCTCATTTATCTGAGAGTAGGCACCTCATTTTGGGAGTGAAAAAATAATTTTTATGAATAATTTTCGCAATATGAGATATCAAATTGACAATTTGCACTGTTTATATCACACTAATGTGCTTTAAACCAGGAATCAAGAAATCAATCTGAATTAAGTTTTCTTTTAAATGCTTTTATTTTCTACAAAATTGCACAAAGTCACACTTGTCAAAAATGGCCGGCCATTAAAAGTGAATGGGGAAGATCACAAAAAATTAGCATTAAGATATCTTTAACACTTCTTGAGATGCAGACATGCAAACTTTAGAGTAAAAACTACCAATCTTTGTGTAAAAATAATATGTGACCCTGGAGCACAAAACCAGTCTTAAGTCGCTGGGGTATATTTGTAGCAATAGCCAAAAATACATTGCATGGGTCAAAATTATTGATTTTTCTTTTATGCCAAAAATCATTAAGAAATTAAGTAAAGATCATGTTCCATGAAGATTTTTTGTAAAATTCCTACTGTAAACATATCAAAATGTAATTTTTGATTAGTAATATGCATTGTTCAGAACCTAATTTGGACAACTTTAAAGGTGATTTTCTCAGTCTTTTTGATTTTTTTGCATCCTCAGATTTCTGATTTCAAATAGATGTATCTCAGCCAAATATTGTCCTATCCTAACAAACCATACATCAATAGAAGCTTATTTATTGAGCTTTCATATGATGTATAAATCTCAGTTTTGTCAAATTTAACCTTATGACTGGTTTTGTGGTCCAGGGTCACATATTATGATGCTGCCATCTTTCTAAAGTCATTTTTATGCTCCTGTAATTTGGCTCTGAATCTCATAGCAAAGACAAAACAAGTACTTAACAAATAGTAGATTGTTGTGTAAATTTCTGGGGATGTCCACACCGGTGTGACTGAGCTGACTAGTACTAACATCACAGTCATGGATCCTTAAAAAACACAGCTGGTCCACTTCAGCTTGTCAGCCTTAGTTCAGTAATGTTAAAAATGCATTTTCCACTGTTAATTTCAGACACGTGCGGGAGGGAAACACACGCTCTCTTTATGACTTTGTGCTCTGGCACCTCCAGTAGCCGCTCTGGCAGACTTTCCAACCTCGCTTTGTTTTTCCTGTAACTCTTTCCCCAGACCGTTTTTCATTTAATTACCGTGACACGGTGTTCATTAGACCCGACGAGGCTTTTCTATCCAGACGTTTTCGCGTGTCAAATCTGCCGCGTAACCCTTCCCGACCCGCTCGTCTCGACGGAGGTTACGCTCGCGACACCGAAGCTCTTCAATAATGTGCTTCAAAGGCTCTGCAAATCCTCCGCGGGTCGAGTGTCGGTCGCTGGATGAGCAAAGGCCAACGGGACGTCAGTAAAACAAAAGATGACAAGAAGAGTCTTTAGATGACCTGAAGACAGTGACTAAGATCTGAGATGGACATCAGATCCTAGAGAGTGAAATCAATCATGCTTTTGGCTTAACTGTGAGAGAGAGACACTAAAATGATGCATTGTCTAAATCAAACGGCGGGTAACTTAGTCAACTAAATCAATCTTACAAAAATAGTTTACCCAAAAACTGGCCATCCATGATTACAATGAGTTTGTTTCTTCATCAGATCATTGCCAAATATTGTCCTAACAAACCAAACGTCAATGGAAAACTTGTTTATTCTGAAATATAAATCTCAGTCTCAAAAGTCACAAATATGCTGTTCTTCTGCTTTAAACTTTCTTATTTTGTTAGTTTGTTTGACTGGTTAATATTGTTGGGTGTTATGTTTGTTCCACCACGGATCATTTCAGTAGCAGGGCTTTTTATTTTATTTTATTTTATTTTATTTTATTTTATTTTATTTTATTTTATTTTATTTTATTTTATTTTATTTTATTTTATTTTATTTTATTTTATTTTATTTTATTTTATTTTGTAATCTTTATTTTATTTTATTCTTTAATTGTTATTTTATTCCTTAATCTTTACCTTGTATCATTATTATTATTTATATTATTTTATTATAAATTTTTTATTTGCACATTTTATTAATTCTGTAATCTTTAGTTTATTTATTTTAAATTTATTTTATTCTTTAAATGTTATTTTATTCCCTAATACTTTATTTTATCATTATTATTATTATTTTTTATTTGTATATTTTGTTTTTATTTAATTATGTAATCTTCATTTTCTTTTATTTGCATATTTTGTTTTTCATTTACTTATGTAATCTTCATTGTATTTTGTTCTTTAATTATTTTATTTATTAATCTTTATTTTGTATCATTATTATTTATATTATTTTATTTGCATATTTTGTTTTTATTTTATTTTGTAATCTTTATTTTATTTTATTCTTTAATTGGTGTTTTATTCCTTAATCTTTATTTTGTATCATTATTATTATTTATTTTATTTTATTTTGTTTTGTTTAAAATTTTAATTATTTAATTCCTCAATCTTTATTTTGTATCATTATTATCATTATTTATATTATATTATTTTATTTTATTTTATTTGCATATTTTGTTTTTCATTTACTTATGTAATCTTCATTGTATTTTGTTCTTTAATTATTTTATTTATTAATCTTTATTTTGTATCATTATTATTTATATTATTTTATTTTATTTGCATAATTTGCTTTTATTTTATTTTGTAATCTTTATTTTATTTTATTCTTTAATTTGTGTTTTATTCCTTAATCTTTATTTTGTATCATTATTATTATTTATTTTATTTTATTTTGTTTTGTTTTAAATATTAATTATTTAATTCCTCAATCTTTATTTTGTATCATTATTATCATTATTTATATTATATTATTTTATTTTATTTGCGTATTTTGTTTTTATTTAATTATGTAATCTTCATTGTATTTTGTTCTTTAATTGTTATTTTATTTATTAATCTTTATTTTGTATCATTATTATTTATATTATTTTATTTTATTTGCATATTTTGTTTTTATTTTATATTTTGTAATCTTTATTTTATTTTATTCTTTAATTGTTTTTTTATTACGTAATCTTTATTTTGTATCATTATTATTTATATGGTTTTATTTTATTTTATTTGCATATTTAGTTTTTATTTAATTCTGTAATTATTTATTACTCAATCTTTATTTTGTATCATTATT
Organism: Garra rufa; assembly: GCF_049309525.1. Classification (NCBI taxonomy): domain Eukaryota; kingdom Metazoa; phylum Chordata; class Actinopteri; order Cypriniformes; family Cyprinidae; genus Garra; species Garra rufa. The sequence goes on along the minus strand of NC_133383.1, from coordinate 2,217,295 downwards.
ATTTATATTATTTTATTTTATTTGCATATTTTGTTTTACTTTATTTTGTAATCTTTATTTTATTTTATTCTTTAATTGGTGTTTTATTCCTTAATCTTTATTTTGTATCATTATTATTATTGATTAATTTATAAAAAAAAATATATCTATATATAGATCTAAGATTGTGATGAGTTTGTTTCTTCATCAGATTTGAAGAAATGTGTCATTCCATTTCTTGCTCACCAATGGATGTGAATGGGTGCCGTCAGAAAGAGAGTCCAAATAGGATTAGCAACTTTCTGTGAGCTCTGGATTGAGGGTTAAAGGCAGTGTGGTGGTTTGTGTTTTCTGCTCATCTCTGTGTTTTTATAGGAACAGCGTGATTGTAATCCAGTGCAGCTGCTGCTTTGTAAACACAATTAACCCTGGTAATTGCTGCGGTAGCTTGTGATGCCACACTGTTTGTATTGGTTAAGAAAAATAAAATACAAAAAAATATATAACAATAACACAATTAAAGAATAAAATACAAAAAATATATTAAAAAAATTAAATTAAATTTTAAGAAAAATAAAACAAAATAATAAAATCTAACTAATAATAAATAAAATGATCAAGTACCAAATTTGTTGAGGTTCTGCTTTTCACCGTGGAAACAGCAAGACATCATCATCCTCATCATTGTTGTGATTGTTCTGATTAAACCTGTGTTTGACTGCCAACAGCCTTCAGCTTTAACGTATTCAATCATTCAGTCAGAAATATGCAGTGCTTCTGCTTTCAACTGCTTCATTTGGTTAGTTTGTTTGACTGGTTAATATTGATGGTTATTATGGTTATTCCACCAAGGATCATTTCAGTAGCAGTGCAATGCTTTATTTATTATTATTATTTTTTTTATTCATTTTTTTTATTAATATTATTTAACTACACTATTAGGTACCAACAAAAAGTGTGATGCTCTGAATACTATTAAATTATGTTAGTATTGCTTTTGCTATTGTATAAGTGAGCAAATTCACTATGAGGTGAAATGAATCAGATTTTCCAGCACAAGGATCATTTCACAGGCCAATTTCGTACTAGATTTTATTTTATTATTATTATTATTATTATTTGTTTTGTTTTTTTGGTAATCTTTTTTATAATTCTTTTTATTCGTTTATCGTTCCATTTTTATTTATTTATTTATTATTATTATTATTATTATTATTAAAACTAAACTATGATGCTCTGAATACTCAATACAACTAATGCTAAAATTATTTTAGTATTGCTGAGTATATCTTATAAAAAAAAAAAATATATATATATATATATATATGCTACTTGTAGTTATATATAATTTTTTTTTAAATTATTTTTTAATTATTTAATTTTTAATTTTAACTAAATTATCCAAGTAATAAAAAAATTGATTTAAATCACTGGACTATAAAATAATCAACAAGACATTTCGGTGTCTATCCAAACACCTTCCTCACTTGTAACATTTTTTTGAACATTTATTTTATTTTATTTATTTTTTTTTATCTTTGTTTTACCCTTACTTTTTTTAATATATATTTTACATTTATTTTTTTAGATTTAGTATTAGTATTCTTTAATGTCTTTGATTCTTTTATTTTATTCTTTAATCTTATTTTCTGATTTAATCTGTATTTTTATTGTCAAATTATTTTAGTATTGCTCAATATTTAACTGACATATTTCATGCCTAAAATGAATAATTGAATATATTTTTGCACTAATTCATTGATATTAATCGCAGTGAACTGAACTGTACTGATTCACTAAAACAAACTCTCTGAAGAATTGTTTCAGAGATTAAATAAATCAGATTTCGCAGCATAATGTCACTCTACACCACTACTTCAGCTTTTAGTGACTATTTTTAGTTAGTTGCCGTTCAAACTGCACTGTAAAAAAATAATAATTTGTTGAGTCAACTTGATCAAATTATTTATATATATACAAAAATAATTTGTTACCTGGCTGCCTTAAAATTTTTAGCTTAGTCAACTCAAAAAAGTTTAGTCAACTTGAAATGTGACAACTTAGATATTTAAGTTGATTCAACTTAAAATTTTAACTTGAATTGTGCTTTTTTTTCTCTTTTTTTAAAAGTGTGGTTCAGACTGATTTTAGCATCTCTAGCGTCTCTGTTTCTGGTTTGATGGCATAAACAAGGAGGACTCAGTGGTTTCAACTAGTGCATGATGGGACAGCTCCAGGTGTCCAGACGCTGTTGTCCTGATATGTTTCAGGCGTTCAGGGTTCAGTGCCACTGCTTTTTTCAGTCTCCGTCTGTCCCGTTCAGGACCGGGTTCCTTGTTCTTTGATCCTGATGGATTCCCTTTGGCGTAAGAATAATATTTTTGTCCCGCTCTGATCTGTGAGGTGTGACGGCGCGGTGGAAAATTACCCCTCCGCTTTGAAATCCGTCCAGATTGTAATTTTCAATTTAGGAAATTGTTCCGTCATGATAGTTGTTTGAGTGTCGAGCGCTTTATGGGGTCCATGTCATGAAGTCTTGCTTAAATAATCACAGTTTGTATTATATGTGCTACTTTCAGTGTCAGTGTCGAAGTAGTTCTGATCCCAAAACAGATTGTGGGTTTGAAATATAGTGAAATGCACTGCTGCTCTAAAGAAGTCTAAAGAAGTCTCTAATGCTCATGAAGGCGATCAAAAATGCAGAAAAAAACTGTAAAATTGCTAAATGTTATTACAATATAAAATAATGTTTTTTATTTTAATATACTTTAAAATATAATTTATTTCTGTGATGAAAAGCTGAATTTTCATCAGCTGTTACTCCAGTCTCAGGTGTCACATGATCCTTCAGAAATGCTGCTTAATATTTTTTGGAGGTTGTGATACTTCTTTTTAGGATTCTTTGATCAATAAAAGGTTAAAAAGAACAGCGTTTATTTAAAATAGAACGTTTTTTTTTAACAATATACACTACTGTTCAAAAGTTTGGGATTAGTAAAACTTTTTTGAAGTCTCTAATGCTCATAAAGGCTGGATTTATTTTTTCAAAAATGCAGAAAATGTTATTACAATATAAAAGAATGGTTTTTATTTTAATATACTTTAAAATGTAATTTATTCCTGTGATGCAAAGCTAAATTTTCATCAGCTGTTACTCCAGTTTTCAGTGTCACATGATCCTTCAGAAATCATTCTAATATACTTAATATATTTATTATCAATGTTGGAAACAGTTGTGCTGCTTAATATTTTTTTGGAAGCTGTGATACTTTTTTTTTAGAATTCTTTGATCAATAAAAGGTTAAAAAGAACAGCTTTTATTTAGATTAGAAAGATTTTCTAACGAAATACACTACTGTTCAGAAGTTTAAGGTCGGTAAATTTTTATTCGTTCTTTTTTTTGAAAGAAATTAATAGTTTTTATTCACCAAGGATGTGTTAAATTAATAAAGTGATCACATAGATTAACATTGTTAGGAAATATTTATATTTTGAATAATAATAATAATGTCTAATAAATAATTTTGACTCTAGGTAGGAAAATGTTTATATTTCTCAGACAAAAACAATGCAAAAAAGAATATTTATTTTTAAAAATATAAATCTCAATAAATAAAATAAAAAACATTTTAAATATAACATTTATAATATAATAAAAAAGTAACAAATGTATTTTTTAAAGGTGGAAAATGTGTATATTTCTTAGAAAAATAACTTCACAATGCAAAAAAATGCAAAAAATATAAATATCAATAAGTAAAATAATATAAATAAAATTCTACATACCACAATTTTAATATGACACAATAACATAACACAAAATAACATAACATAAAAACAACAAATGCAATTTTTAAGGAGGAAAATGTTTATATTTCTCAGAAAGAAACAATGCAAAAAATAGAAAAACGTTTTTCTTTTAGAAAAGATTTATATTTTGAATAAATGCTGTTCTTTTTAACTAGTTTGTCATCAAAGAATCCTGAAAAAAAGGTTCTAATTCTAATAATAAATCAGTCAATAAGAATAATTTTGAAGGATCATGTGACACTAAGGACTGCAGTAACAACTGATGAAAATTCAGCTTTGCATCACAAAAATAAATTATAATTTAAATTATATTAAAATATAAAACATTATTTTATATTGTAATAACATTTTGCAATTTTACAGTTTTTTTTTTGTATTTTTAATCAAATAAATTCATTTTTGATGAGCATAAGAGAAAAACATTACAAGTCTTACTGATCTCAAACTTTTGAGTGGCAGTGTATATATAGTTATATGGATTAATTTGTGTGTTTTCAGGGGTTGAAGCATCTCTGAATGAGATGGGAGAGTTTTTGCATTAGCAGGATGCAACCGGAGCCTGAGAAATCAAGTCTTGTGCTCTCTGATGTCAAATAAACAGAGGAGTGAAGTGTTTGTTTTGATAGAGCGAGTTGGCGGCAGTCTGGAGAAGTGTTGATGTTAGCGGTGCTTGAGAAGGTCAGGACAGAGATACCTCGAGTACCTCATCTAAAATTACCTGCGTTTCAGACGTACGGGACTCTGGGGGTTTGTTTGTTTCCCGTCGACGCTGTGTGACGGATTTATGGCTCTGGAGCTACCTGTCACTCTATAAATAATATAGTCACATACATATAATACTCGGAAATGATTTAGCATGTCGGCCATAACTCCTCTGGGCTTGTCCTGTCTGTGGTGTGTTGATAGAAATGTACAGTAACTTTTAAATTCAAATATAATTTGAATTTAAATTTAAAATAAATCAAATATAAATATAAATTCAATTTTTGCAGACATACGGAGTGTATTGCCTTTACAAATAAACATTTGTCATTGACATTAACATCACAGTGCAAAAATATTAAATTTATAATAATATAACATTTATTTATGTAATATTATTTATTCCATTAATATTTAAAATCTATTTTACACAGTAATGTAATTTTTTAAGGTGGAAAATGTTTATATTTCTCAGAAAAATAACTTTACAATGCAAAAAAAGATTATTTTTTCAAATATAAATATTAATAAATATAATTAAATAAATAAAGTTAAATATAACATTTGTTTATATCATATTTATTATATTAATATATAAAATACAGAAATATATTAAAAAAAATAAAATACAAAAATAACAAATGTAATTTTTTTTAAGGTGGAAAATGTTTATATTTCTCAGAAAAATAAATTCACAATGCAAAAAAAAAGTTAAAATAGAAATATAAAATTTTAAATATAACTTTTACAATATGACATTTTTAGTTATGTAATAACATTTATTATATTAAAATATAACATATATAATTATATATAAATATATATAATGTAATTTTTTAAAGGGGGAAAATGTTGATATTTCTCAGAAAGATAATCTTTAAGATAACTTAAAGATTACTTATTTTTAAAAATATAAATATAAATATCAATAAATAAAATTAAATAAAAAGTTAAACATAACATTTATTTATATACTATTTATTATATTAATATATAAACTTAAAAAAATACTGAAATAACAAGTGTATTTTTTAAGGTGGAAAATGTTTATATTTCTCAGAAAAATAAATTCACAAAGCAAAAAAAATGTTAAAATAGAAATATAAATCTAAAATTGTAAATATAACATTTTTAATAACATTTAATAACATTTATTATATTAATATATATCTAATATATGTATATATAACAGTAAAATAACAAACATTTTTTTTAAGGTGGGAAATGTTTCACTATGCAATATATATATATATATATATATATATATATATATATATATAATAGAATTAAATAAATAAATAAAAAGTTAAATATAAAATTTATTTATATCATATTTATTATATTAATATATAAAATACAAAAATATATTTACACATTTTAAATTCACAATTTAAAAAAAGAAATATAGATATCAATAAATAATATAAACATTTATTATATTAATATATAAAGCATATATATATATATATTAGTGGTGGGCCGTTATCGGCGTTAACGTGCTGCGTTAACGTGAGACTCATATCGCGCGATAAAAAAAATATCGCCGTTAATCTATTCTCAAAGTTGGGTTGGGAGCTGGGTCTAAACTACGCAAGATATGATGACTTTCACTTTGATATTTTAGCGCGGATGACGTATATCTAGTTGAATTGCAATGTAGGGGGCGAGAACGAGTCTTCAACTTCTGTGAAATTACCACATCAAATGAGACGCGCAGACATGGATGCAGTTATGAAGCCGCTTCAGGGCAGGTGCGTGCGTTGCTAGACCCTTTTTCCTGGGCACGTGCCCCAGTGAAAATCTGCTGTGCCCCAGTAAAATCTCAAGTTTGAGTTATAATTTACTTTGATAATCCCGAAATAAAGACATTAAACTATATGCAACAACTGAATTGACGCTTCTAAAAGCAACGCAGTTTATTGGAAGATGCACGCAGATAGGCTATCCATACCCGCGCGCCTGTATATTTTACTGGAACGCGCACGTCGTGCAGCCTTTTGCGCAGAAGTACTTGGTTACACAAGTTTGTATAGTTAATTGTGTTGTAAATGCAATTGTCAAGCAGTTTGTGATGCATTTTGGAAACAGGAGATGAGCGCCTGGTCTAATGCGCCACCTGGCTTGAGAAACCCGTTCTCAAAGACTTACTTTTAGTCATTATTTGGGTAGCACACATATTCTGAATTAATCTAGATTAATTTCAAGATTTAATCTAGATTAATCTAGATTAAAAAAATTAATCTATGCCCACCACTAATATATATATATGCAGGGTGCGATTTGTGAAAAAAAACAGAGGGGGGGATGCTTTTGAAAACTTTTTTTTCTTATTCCATAGGCAGAGGTTGACCAAACTGTTAGTGTAATCTGTTAACAATGCGCATTATATACCCGTCTTTTTAGGCAAGAACCAGATAATGAGTGTCAGGTCATGAAATGTTTTTAATACAACGGAAGCTTTATTATGTGATCACAATTTAATAAAAACATCATAAGTTAGGCCTATTAATAGTAATGATTTATTTTTAAACAACGAATACATTTTATAGAGAAGGTGAACAAAGTACCAATGGAGCTTTTTGGAAACTCCGAATCAGTAAACCACTGCGTCGCAAAAAGATTCACTGTTTCGAAGCGCTCCAATCGGTTCGCGAATCATTTGATTCAGAACGTTCAACTTCAAAGCGCGTATGGCGAATCATTTGATTCAGAACGTTCAACTTCAAAGCGCGTATCGCGAATCATTTGATTCAGAACGTTCAACTTCAAAGCGCGTATCGCGAATCATTTGATTCAGAACGTTCAACTTCAAAGCGCGTATGGCGAATCATTTGATTCAGAACGTTCAACTTCAAAGCGCGTATCGCGAATCATTTGATTCAGAACGTTCAACTTCAAAGCGCGTATGGCGAATCATTTGATTCAGAACGTTCAACTTCAAAGCGCGTATGGCGAATCATTTGATTCAGAACGTTCAACTTCAAAGCGCGTATCGCGAATCATTTGATTCAGAACGTTCAACTTCAAAGCGCGTATCATTTGATTCAGAACGTTCAACTTCAAGGCGCGTATCATTTGATTCAGAACGTTCAACTTCAAAGCGCGTATCGCGAATCATTTGATTCAGAACGTTCAGCTTCAAAGCGCGTATCGTGAATCATTTGATTCAGAACGTTCAACTTCAAAGCGCGTATCGCGAATCATTTGATTCAGAACGTTCAACTTCAAAGCGCGCATGGCGAATAATTTGATTCAGAACGTTCAACTTCAAAGCGCGTATCGCGAATCATTTGATTCAGAACGTTCAACTTCAAAGCGCGTATGGCGAATCATTTGATTCAGAACGTTCAACTTCAAAGCGCGTATGGCGAATCATTTGATTCAGAACGTTCAACTTCAAAGCGCGTATGGCGAATCATTTGATTCAGAACGTTCAACTTCAAAGCGCGTATTGCGAATCATTTGATTCAGAACGTTCAACTTCAAAGCGCGTATTGCGAATCATTTGATTCAGAACGTTCAACTTCAAAGCGCGTATCGCGAATCATTTGATTCAGAACGTTCAACTTCAAAGCGCGTATTGCGAATCATTTGATTCAGAACGTTCAACTTCAAAGCGCGTATGGCGAATCATTTGATTCAGAACGTTCAACTTCAAAGCGCGTATTGCGAATCATTCGATTCAGAACGTTCAACTTCAAAGCGCGTATTGCGAATCATTCGATTCAGAACGTTCAACTTCAAAGCGCGTATTGCGAATCATTTGATTCAGAACGTTCAACTTCAAAGCGCGTATTGCGAATCATTTGATTCAGAACGTTCAACTTCAAAGCGCGTATCGCGAATCATTTGATTCAGAACGTTCAACTTCAAAGCGCGTATGGCGAATCATTTGATTCAGAACGTTCAACTTCAAAGCGCGTATGGCGAATCATTTGATTCAGAACGTTCAACTTCAAAGCGCGTACGGCGAATCATTTGATTCAGAACGTTCAACTTCAAAGCGCGTATGGCGAATCATTTGATTCAGAACGTTCAACTTCAAAGCGCGTACGGCGAATCATTTGATTCAGAACGTTCAACTTCAAAGCGCGTATGGCGAATCATTTGATTCAGAACGTTCAACTTCAAAGCGCGTATGGCGAATCATTTGATTCAGAACGTTCAACTTCAAAGCGCGTATCGCGAATCATTTGATTCAGAACGTTCAACTTCAAAGCGCGTATGGCGAATCATTTGATTCAGAACGTTCAACTTCAAAGCGCGTATCGCGAATCATTTGATTCAGAACTTTCAACTTCAAAGCGCGTATCGCGAATCATTTGATTTAGATCGGGACGTAGGAGCGGCTTCGCGGGACGTTTTATCCCCACCGTGGATAAAAATAATTCAGCAGAGGCAGGGATGCATACCCCCCCGGCAAATCGCACCCTGTATGTGTATATATTAGGGCTGTCAAAATTAACGCGTTAATCGCGCGTTAACGCAAATTCATTTTAACGGCACTAATTTTATTAACGCGCGATTAACGCAGCGCGCATTTCTGTTTGACCCACTACCTAGCCCATAGTTAAAGAAATGGATGCAGTGCTGCCAACCTAGCGAAAAGTGTCTAGCAACAATACATAAACACATAATTGGACAAACCCAATATAGTTTCTGAGGCTCTTCGGTTTTGCTGAACGTGCGTGAGGTCTCCCAATGAATGCGCGCACCTCCCTCTCTTCATATCTGCGTCTGCTCTGTTCAGCGAGCGGCAGTGGAGCAGCGCTTTCGGTTAAAACAGATGTTATGTTCATTCCAGTGCTTGAAGTGGGCCGGTACGCAGGTACTTCTGTATTTTATCCTTTTGCGTACACCGGCACTTCTGCCATATTTAATGAATGCAAGCGGAGTCGGGCTACGTTAGGATTGTTGCTGTGGGGTTGATGCGTAAAGCCACATACGAGTATGCACGCGAAAACGGCGTATTAAATGCACGTCAAACACATGCATAATTGCATATCATATGTACGCCAAAGTTAATTTCAGCTTGTTAATAGCACGCCAAATAGAAACAGAAAGTCGTGCTAGTGCGCATTTGCATGAGACCAGGCTCTCCAATCAGTACATTATAACCAAAACAATACATTAAAACATAAAAGAAGCAGGTTTTTGGGATCACATAACTTTAAATGGCTAAACACCTAAAAAGTCAAAGGATCCTGAAGGCATTCAAACAGGAAGTTAAAAACAACGATAATAATGCAGGGAATAGTGACTTATGTCCAGATGCCGGTAAATGATTCTTTTCAGTGATTGAATCATGATCATAATTCAGAATTTTTTTTCAGTTATTATTTCATATTACTTTGGTTGTCTGATAACAGAAATATTACATCAAAACAATGGAAACAGTTT
>NC_133383.1:2189589-2206904 GCF_049309525.1 Garra rufa | reverse complement strand
AGTATGTGTATATATTTATATTTGTTTGTGTAGTATATTTTTATAAATGCATATATACATTTTTTTATATATATTTAAAAATAATTTTATATATTTTTAAAAAAATGTGTAGTTTTTACTAATGGGAATGAAAGTTTGCAAATGCTTTGAGATTCTCAAAATACATTGTTTTTTTTGCGGTTATGTTTTAAGAGATATAAAGCGTTTTGTGTTTTGTAGCAAAATGCTTTTTTTTCTATAGAGTTATATAAGGGTAAAAAAAAAACTTTTGTAAAATATATTTAGCCTCTTTCCCATATCTCAGACACTTAATACATTAATATAAATAATATATTATTTACAATTTTATATATTGATGTCATTTAAATATATTTTTTTGAATTTATTTATATATATATATTGTATGTATTTTAATTGTAATATATTTTGTATTAATGTAATTTTAATTTATATTACATTAAAGATTTCAGTATGTGTATATATTTATATTTGTTTGTATAGTATATTTTTATAAAGGCATATATACATTTTTTATATATATTTAAAAATAATTTTATATATTTTTAAAAAAATGTGTAGTTTTTACTAATGGGAATGAAAGTTTGCAAATGCTTTGAGATTCTCAAAATACACATTGTTTATTTTTTTCAGAGTTTTTGCAGTTATATTTTTAGAGATACAAAGCATTTTGTGTTCGGGTCATTTTTGACCCGGATATGTATGGAGCACCGTTAGGTGGCAAAACACTTTTTGGTAAATTTTCTATGAAGTTATATAAGGGTAGTGTACATAAGAGTTATATAAGGGGGAAAAAAATTGTAAAATATACAAAAATATTTTTAGAGATATAAAGCACTTTGTGTTCGGGTCATTTTTGTCGTTTGCTTGTTTTTACTAAGGGAATGAAATTTGCCAAATGATTTGAAATTAGGGCTGCACGATTTGGAGAAAAAATCTAATTGCGATTTTTCTGATCAAAATTGCGATTTGCGATTTAAAATGCGATTTACTACTATTTCATAAAAGAGCTACAGGTTTGATATGGTGGTTTTAACAGCACCAAAGAAAGACCAAGCATAATCACAAAGTATGCTACACTGTTCTACTGTTTATTTAAAACCTCTTAAACATTGTTGCCTTTTTTAAAATAAAGTTGTTGGTTATCATGACATATTAAGAAAATAACTACAGTATCTTAAATAAAATTAACAATTAAAATGCTATAATAAAATATTATTAAAATCTTTTATAATATATATATATATATATATATATATAAATATATAATTTTATAATAAAATATTATAATAAAAATTAAAATAAAAACTTTTAGGAATCCAAACACACTGTGAACAATTTTACATCAGTAAAACACTGAAGATAACCTACATTAAGAGACACTTTGTTGGGAAGTTGAGCCGCTGCTCCCGCTCATCTTTTCCAAATGACGTTAACGTTATTTGCTCAGTAAATGCAGTAGAGACCTGCACTCCTACGCAGTGGCGGCTGGTCCATAGGGGGCGCTGGGGCGCCGCCCCCCCTCAAGTTAGCCAAGGAAGAAGACTATTAAAATGTTAAAAATAAGTTTAATACATATTGCAAAATTTAATTACATTGTTACATTATTTTGACATACTATTCGACTGGTAATTATGTTAGCACCTGTTAAAAATTAAAAAAATCTAAACTGTTTTTCGTTTGTTTGTGTATGCGGGACGCCGGCCAAATGGGTGTCTATTAGGTCTGTACATTTTTGAAACGCATGTGACTTGAGGCTGAGCTCTGATTGGCTTGTTTCAGATTGTCCTCGGGGCGCAGAGCACAGCGCCCCAGACCCTCCCACTTTAGATCTTAGCCAATCAATCTTGTTCTTATATATTTTGTCCTCATGTGATTGGACCGTTCTCGACTGTCAAATATGTGCAATATCTTTTCCGAGATGAAAGTAAATTTGATTTTATCTTTCTCAAGCTTAATAAACTTACGAATCATGGAGCTTGGATAGAGTTTGCTTGCTAGATGCGATGTAAGTCATGCCTTTTATTGTTTTTATTGTTTGTTATTTCAAAGTCCTGTCACCGAAGCATTGTGGGCAACTACACAGAAAGTAACGTTAACTGTAACAATGCAGTTTAACTCAATCGTCGGGGTACAAGCAAGGGTTTATGTAGATGTCTTTTTTCAAGTAAATTGTGAGTGTTTATGTTAGTATTATTATAAGCACAATATTAAAATAGATATATATATATAATATAGTGTTCCTTCTTTAATTGGACATACAAATATATTGTCAATAGCATTATTATTACTTATTATATTGGACTATATATAACTTTATGAAAATTAATTTATATGCAATGTTTTATTACAAATCAATTTATTTTCTCTGTCTTTGAGATTTATCCTGTGGCTCCCTCGTGTGGATAACATTAGTATTATGGCCTTTATCTCTGAATCACATTAATATAAATGGCTAATATTTTTTGGGATGATTACAAATGTTTAATGATTACTTTACTGATAATAAAGCCTGTATTAATAGTGTGATTCATTTTGTGTGCGCCCCCCTAAAAATTTTTAGCACCAGCCGCCACTGCTCCTACGGGAGTATAGCGGGACCCGAGGCAACCGACTGCGGCGCGGGACAAAACTTGATGGGCGAGTGCGGCTGTTCGGGACGCGGGAAAATAAAATGATTCGCGGGACCCCCGCAAAATAGAAATAGGCTATCTAAAAAGCAAATATTGTTATTAATCTATTGCACAAAAGCAGCAAGAACAACTAGTATATAACTTACAGCTATGATTAGTAAGCACAAAGATAGGCAGTCATCAGAGGTTAGAATCCACTCACTGCTCAAACATTCTTGCACAGTGCTGAATATTGCGTGCTCGCGAATTAAAACACACGAAGTGTAGACATTGTGAAAGATTCATTGTGCATAATATTCATTGTGTTAGAGCTTTATGAGATCGCGTATGAACTGAGATGTCAACTTTAGCTTTGTCTGCTTGCATTCTGCTATGGATACACACAGTAGCTCATGCTTGCTCTTCTGTTAAGAATAACAGTGGTTTGTGATGTTGATGCTTAGCCTATATAACAAATATTTTATCTGGAGCGTTTATGCTGGGGTTTTGTGAAATTACGAGATGTTACAAAACTGTTTCATGTAAATTCAATTGATGTACTGAGAAAAACTATATAGGTTACTTTTATGCGGGCAGGAGCGGGACAAAACATGAATGTCGAGGCGGGAACTGAACGAGATAAACATATTTCTGCGGACGCGGGACTGAAAAATACGTCCTGTGCATGTCTCTACATGCAGTGTTAAAATGCCCCCTGTTGGTTAAACTCTGCATCAAACGTAATATAAGCATGAAGACGTAATGTGCACATGAAGCGACCTGTCAGAAACGACTTAAATGCTTGTTACCACATTTGATAATAAATCGAAATAATCGCAGCTCTTGCGATTTGAAAATCGCACCCTTTCAAATCGCGATTTCGGTTTAAAAACGATTAATCGTGCAGCCCTATTTGAAATTTCTCAAAATACTCATTGTTTATTTTTTTCAGATTATTTGCAGTTATATTTTAAGAGATATAAAAGGATAAGAGCGTAAAAAAGGAGAATCCTTCAACCCTAAGAACACCATCCCCACTGTCAAACATGGTGCTAGGAATCTAATGTTTTGGGGGTGTTTTTCAGCCGGTGGACCAGGGAACCTAATCACAGTAAACAGCACCATGAAAAAGGAGCAATACATCAAAATTCTCAACAACAACATCAGGGCAGTCTGCAGAGAAACTTGGCCTTGACTGAAAAACACCCCAAAACATTAGGTTCCTAGCACCATGTTTGACAGTGGGGATGGTGTTCTTAGGATTGAAGGATTCTCCTTTTTTTTACGCCAAATGAAGGCTACATCATTGTGGCCAAACAATTCAATTTTTGTTTCATCTGACCATAAAACAGAAGAGCAGAAGTCTTCTTCTTTGTCCAGATGAGCATTTGCAAAGGCCAAGCGGGCTTTTATGTGCCTTATCTGGAGAAGTGGTGTCCTCCTTGGTCTGCGTCCGGACTGTCTGCCTTCAGATTCATCAGGAGGTGATCCTTGGATTCTTACCTCTCTCACTATCCTCCTGGACAGCACAGGTGTCACTTTTGGCTTCTGACCACATCCTCTAAGATTTTTCACGGTGAGGAACGTCTTGTATTTTTTAATAATACTTTGCACTGTAGCCACTTGAACTTCAAAACATTTAGATATGGTCTTATAGCCCTTTCCTGACTTGTGAGCAGCCACAATGCACAGGTCCTCAGTGAGCTCCTTTGTCTTAGCCATGACTGTCCACAAACCAACAGCAGAGAGCTTCTGTTTTCACTTGTTGAGTTGATTAAAACAGCTGTTCCCAATGAATCAGGGTCATTAGGATGCTTTAGAACAGCTTGGACTATTTGGAATGGTATAGAACTTTGGATTTTCCCATAAACTGTGACAGTTTGCAAAGGATATGAATAATTTTGGACATGCCACTTTTTGTTCAAATGTAAATAAAAGCTGAGAAATATGTTTTTCCACAATGATGCCTCTTGTGCATCGTCTTATTATCTTTTGGGAGAAGCCTGTGTCATTTCCGGTCAAAAAAAACTTGCTGGTTGAATAAGGGTTATTTCAAATAAAAAATTTTAAACCCATTTTTAATTAATAAAAAGGGTAAATACATATCACTTCTTTGCATTGATTTTTTTTATATAGCATCGGTTGCACTTACTTTTGTTTATTATTATTATTATTATTATTTTATTTTTTTTTTGGTTCAAGTGTAATTTGAAATTTCAAATGATTTTTTAATTAATAAATAAAAAATTTATAAAAATGAGTAAATGCAGTTATACCACTTTGACATTTAAAACTTTGCAATGTTTTCAACATGAACTACTGTTCAAAAAGCCAAAAAGGTTTAGAAATGAATGCAGATGATGGCAGATTTGATTTCTGTCTCTTTAAGGCGTGTGTATTGTGTTTCAGTCTCTGCTGAGGAGGGTTTGAAGCCCCACAGATATTTATAACGGCGCAGTAATTACTGATTATTTTCCTGGAAGACGGTGTCACAGCGGCATAAACAGGGATTGACCTCAAGCCTCCTCTGCAGATTGACGGCGCTCCACTGGATCACGCTGCGCTCATCTGTTTATTTCAAAGAGTCACTCAAAGTTTGTTTAAAAGGTGAATTGAGCAAGAATGCAATCTAACTGATCCCGACGGGCTTCGTATTGTTGCTTTACTCTGTGCTGGATAGAGGATAGACAGACAGTACTGAAGAAATTACTGTAAAAATACAGATTATTCACAGGCGTAACTCGTGTAGTTGCTGCTTACTGTCTGAAACAAATCTCTGAACTGTTTTCCAGGATTTGAGTTTAATTTATCTAAATTTTGCTTTGTATAATAATAATAAGTGTTTTCTTATTGGTTCTATTTATTTGTTATTCATATATATTGTAGTAATAATAATAATAATTATTATTATTATTATTATTATTATTATTATTATTATTATACTTAGGATTTATTTATTTTAATAAATAATTTAAATAATAATAATAAGTATAATAATAATAATTATTATACTTAGGATTTATTTTAATAAATAATTTAAATAATAATAATTTCACTTAACAGCTTTAAATAAAATTTACTAAATATAAGTATTATTATTATTATTATTATTATTATTATTATTATTATTATTATTATTATTATTATTATTATTTATAGTTATATTTAATTAAGAAACTTTTGTCTTTATATTTTTGTTACTATCTTATTTATTTTATATTATTTATATATATTGTTCACTGTTTGGAACAAATCTCTGAATTGTTTTTCCGGATCTAGATTTATTTTTTTTTATTAATAATAGTAATAATAATAATAATAATAATAATAATAATACTTATATTTAGTAAATTTTATTTAAAGCTGTTAAGTGAAATTATTATTATTTAAATTATTTATTAAAATAAATCCTAAGTATAATAATAATTATTATTATACTTATTATTATACTTATTATTATTATTATTATTATTATTATTATTATTATTATTATTATTATTATTATTTAAATTATTTATTAAAATAAATAAATCCTAAGTATAACAAATCTCTGAACTGTTTTCCAGGATTTGAGTTTAGTTTATCTAAATTTTGCTTTGTATAATAATAATAATAATAATAATTTAGTGTTTTCTTATTGGTTCTATTTATTTGTTATTCATATATGTTGTAGTAATAATAATAATAATAATAATAATAATAATAATAATAATAATAATAATTATTATTATTATTATTATTATTATTATTATTATTATTATACTTAGGATTTATTTATTTTAATAAATAATTTAAATAATAATAATAAGTATAATAATAATAATTATTATTATACTTAGGATTTATTTTAATAAATAATTTAAATAATAATAATAAGTATAATAATAATAATAATTATTATACTTAGGATTTATTTTAATAAATAATTTAAATAATAATAATTTCACTTAACAGCTTTAAATAAAATTTACTAAATATAAGTATTATTATTATTGTTATTATTATTATTATTATTATTATTATTATTTATAGTTATATTTAATTAAGAAACTTTTGTCTTTATATTTTTGTTACTATCTTATTTATTTTATATTATTTATATATATTGTTCACTGTTTGGAACAAATCTCTGAATTGTTTTTCCGGATCTAGATTTATTTTTTTTATTAATAATAGTAGTAGTAATAATAATAATAATAATAATAATAATAATAATAATAATAATAATAATAATACTTATATTTAGTAAATTTTATTTAAAGCTGTAAAGTGAAATTATTATTATTTAAAATATTTATTAAAATAAATCCTAAGTATAATAATAATTATTATTATACTTATTATTATTATTATTATTATTATTATTATTATTATTATTATTTAAATTATTTATTAAAACAAATAAATCCTAAGTATAATAATAATAATAATAATTATTATTATTATTAACAAAAATAGCAATATTTGTAGAAAAAAAACGCTACATGTGAACCTGCAGCACTCCACTTTTACTGTCTGTATGTCCACACACATCTCTTATTTCCCCAGCAAAAAGGACACTCACTATGTGCACGAGGCTACATTTCGCATGCGTTGAACCGTGTGAGGCACACACGCTCCGAACCGAGACAAGCGAACCGAACGGTTCGGATGTTTTTTCATGTACCGTGCCACCCCTAGTAGTAGTATTAATTTAAGGCTAAAAGGGTATGGATTAAAAAAAAAACTTTTATTTAATGTTTTGATTGTATTTAGTGGTGGTTTAACATCATTCTTGTATCTTAAACACTTCACACAAAGCCTGCTGATCCGATGGGATCATACTTTTGTAGAAAAGCTGATGTCAGCTCTGTTTATTCTCCAATATTGAGTAACGCGTCTGTTGGGTGGTCTGTGATTCTGCCTGATTTTACCCACCAAACCAAACATTTTTCGAAAGTCTTGTGAGTTTCATAAAAACATGGAAGTTGTTTTTAATAACAGCACAGTTTTAGCCTCTCGTTTTCCACAGGTTTGGCTTTGGTGGCGGTGTGCGTGCCGTGATGGATGTGTGTTAGTGTGAGGTTTGGCTTCTTGCTCTCAGCCCCACGTTTCCTCGCAGACAGCTCCGGCGTCCAAGCAAAATCGTCTCGGACCGCTTCTGTCAGCCTCCAAACCTCCTGCGCTCGCAAAACAAATTGGAGCCGGTGGTTTGAGAGCAGAAAATGTGCTACGGAGGACGTGTAATAATGTGCGTTTATGCTTGTGTGAACAGCTGTTTCTGTCCACTTCCACCTGCAGCAGCGGCGCAGCGCTTTCTTACAGATCAGCTTCGATTAATGAGAGTTTTGTGCTTGAGCGTCTGAGTTTAGACGGCAGGAAATTGGAGGATAAACCAGCCGGCTTTTGTTCCAGCGGGTCCTGGGTTTTGCGGCTTTATTGGTTTCCTGAAGTGAACTGCGTCTCCTCTACCTTTCACCTCGATGTGTACCTCCAAAAATCAAGCGGCGGTCTGTGTTTATTCACAATCAAATACTGCTCTGTGACGTGTTATAATTCATCTGGAATTATTTTGAATACTGTTTTTTTCTAATTTCTCTCAGTTTTTATGATTGGCATTAAATGAGAGATTTTTGTTTCATTTAATACATATCAGGACCAGTTGAAATGAACCAGAAGGCTCATAAAATGGTGAAAGCATAGAGCAAACAGTGAAAATTATTCTAATTAGCCTATACTTATTTTTTTTTTTGTATTTACTTGGAAAAAAATTATTTATTACTTATCAATTATTAGTTGAAAAACTTAAAGCTGTTTATAATAATAATAATTTATTTAAAGCTAAAAGGATTTATTTTAATAAATAATTTAAATAATAATAATAAATATTATTATTTATAGTTATATTTAAATAATTTAAGAAACATTTGTCTTTATATTTTTGTTGCTATCTTATTTATTTTGTATTATTTTAAGTGATAAATTCTACAATTTGTATATATTATTATAAAATCATATGGACAGAATATAGTCTTATTACATAGTTTTAAGTGACAAAATAATTTTTTTGGATCATTAAATTTCAAAACATTGTGTGTATTGTTAAAATCAATTGTATATAGTGTTATTAGATAATATTAAGGGATAAAATTATTTTTATAATCACAAAAATAAATTAAGTAAAGTAAAGTTAAGTAAAATATTTATCTGGTAAATACACTCTGCTAAATATTTTTTATTTATTTATTTATTTGTTTTTATTTTTTATTTATATTTCATTACAGTTTAATAAATCAAAAGCATTTCTAATTAATTGATTTTATTAAAAAAAATCTTATTTTTTGCTTGTTTACATTTATCTGGTAAATAAATTCTGCTAAATATTTTATTTTTTATTTTTTTTTATTTATATTTCTTTACTTTTTTAATAAATCAAAAGCATTTCTAATTAATTGATTTTATTTCATTTAAATAAAAAAATTGTGAATATCGTTATTAAATCATATGTATATAGTCTTATTACATAATTTTAAGCGATACAATTATTTTTAGGATCATGCAAATTCTACAATGCGTGTATATTGTTATAAAATTATGCATATAGTCTTATTACATAATTTTAAGTGATAAAATAATTTTTTAGGATCATAAAAATTCAAAAATTTGTGTGTATTATAAAATCATGTATATAGTCTTATTACATTATTTTAAGTGATCAATTCTACAAATTGTGTATATTATTATAAAATAATATGTACAGTATATAGTCTTAATACATTATTTTAAGTGATAAAATATTTTTTAGGATCATAATAATTCTAAAATTTGTGCGTATTGTTATAAAATCATATGTATATATGCTTATTACATCATTTTAAGCAATAAAATTATTTTTCGGGATCAAAAAAAAAATGTGTGTATATTGTTATAAAATCATGTATATAGTCTTATTACATAATTTTAAGTGATACATTTTTTAGGATCATAAAAAACCTAATATTTGTATATATTGTTCTAAAATCATATGTATATAGTCTTTTTACATTATTTTAAGAGATACAATTATTTTTTTGGATCATAAAAAATTTAAAATGTATATTGTTCTAAAATCATATGTATGTAGTCTTATTACATAATTTTAAGTCATACAATTGTATTTTAGTATCATAATAATAAAAAAAATAAAAAAATAATAATATGAATGTAGTCTTATTACATCAGTTTAAGTCATAACATATTTTTAGGCTCATAAAAATTCTAAAGTTTGTGTATATGTGACTCTGGACCACAAAACCAGTCATAAGGTTAAATTTTCCAAAACTGAGATGTGTACATCATATGAAAGCTCAATAAATAAGCTTTCTATTGATATATGGTTTGTTAAGATAGGACAATATTTGGCCGAGATACATCTATTTGAAAATCTGGAATCTGAGGGTGCAAAAAAATCAAAATACTGAGAAAATCATCTTTAAAGTTGTCCAAATTAAGTTCTTAACAATGCATATCACTAATCAAAAATTACATTTTGATATAATTATAGTAGGAATTTTACAAAAAATCTTCATGGAACATGATCTTAACTTAATTTCCTCATGATTTTTGACATAAAAGAAAAATCAATAATTTTGACCCATGCAATGTATTTTTGGCTATTGCTACAAATATACCCCAGCGACTTAAGACTGGTTTTGTGGTCCAGGGTCACATATTATAAAATTATATGTATGTAGTCTTGCTACATAATTTCAAATGCTGAAATTATATTTCAAGATCATAAAAATTCTAAAAAATTGTGTATATTGTTCTAAAATCATATGCATAAGTCTTGTTACATCATTTTATGTTATAAAATATATTTTTAGAATCATAACAATTCTAAAATATGTGTGTATTTATATATCATTTTACAAACTGTAACTTATATAATAATATATAGTTTTAATAAGTTGCTGTGTCGCTCAAATTGGTATTGAGTGCAGTGAGATTTCTCTGGTAATGTAATGTAACTCGGTTGATGAGCGTGTTTTATGTCAGCTGGCCGTTAACAGACTGAGGGAATCACACAGAGTCGCTCCGCTCCAGCAGACCTTCACAGTCGTTGGTCGAGAGCCTCAAATGTGAAAACGAGTGGAACTCCAAGAGCTTTCAAAACAAGCGAAGGGATTTAATTACACATACCTGGACAACTTACAGCATGGAAAATCCCTGAGCGCTCGCTGCCCACGCCGCGTCCGCCCGCCCGACCCAGCGACCGACCCACAGAAATCAGAATAAGACTAATAATGACGCTGGTCAGTGGTGGACAGTAACGAAGTAGTTGTAATTCGTTACTGTACTTAAGTACATTTTTCAAGTATCTGTACTTTACTGGAGTAGTTTTATTTTGAGTAACTTTTACTTTTACTTCACTATATTCCAAAGCATAATATCGTACTTTTTACTCCACTACATTTAATAAAACATGTCGTTACTCTCCTTATAATATATTACGTGCTCCGAGACGCAGAAGCAGTGTCTGATTAATGAACAAACTGATTCTTTTCAATCGGTTCGCAAATCGCCACTAGCGATTCATTCACGAATTGGACTGATCCAATTGCAGCTGTTCAAACTCACTGATTCAAATGAGCCGTTTAGAGCGAGTCTCCAGTCATCTGAATTCACAAATAAGAACCGGGAGATTGTGAGCGCGCGCGACTGATGCTGCGAAAAGTAAGATATAATGTCGAGTTTTAGGATTAATTATTGCAACTGTCAGTTGTTTGCGAACTAAATCTGCTGTATAGGGTGATGTATTTAAGCCCGCTGAAATGATTAAATGCAGACACATCATCAACATCGTCTCTTTTTAGGTAAAAAACCGAAACATTAAAATAACACAGATTAAATCAAATAACTCACAACGTTACACGTTCATATTCCTCGCTGCTGTAACCTCAACAGTTTTATTAAAATGCTACGCATTTAGCCCTATGTGACGTCTGTATTTATATTGTTTATTATCGGTATACTTTTTTATATTGTTTGAATCAACTAGCCTAATATACAGAAATAAATGTTTATTCATAACCATACTGAAAATAAGTAAATATTGTTAGCTGATGCTAACTGTCTAGCTAACAAGCTTGCTGGTGCTAAGTTGAGGTAATTTTCAGATATGAAGTCCAAATATTTATAATCAACCATCTAGACAGATTACATCTGAGGGAAAAGAAAATATGTGATGTTCAGATGGTAACTACAGAAATGATCAAAGTGGGAAGTGATGCCCTCTGGGGACATTTGGCCAGGGGTGTTTTTACACCACAGACAATGTTTGAGAAAAAAGAAAAATATTATGAAAATATAATTAAATTTTTCTTCCTAACTTCAGGCCTTATTCTCATATCATTTATAACTGTGCCGTTCCGCAAAATAACAAGCTTTAAAACACTTTTCTTACTGTTGAAAATGAGATGGTTAAATCAGTTTTCTCTCAGGTAACGTTACAATGCAATGTAAGCTTCACAGTGAACATTGTCAACGTAGACCATATCAACAACAAAAATCTATCTTGACTCCATATAGGCTAGTGGTTATTTTGGGAAAAACCAAGGCTTATAGTAGGATTATAAAAAATATATATGCTAATATAAATTTATAGCCTTTATAAAATTGCAAAATATGTCAGTACTTTTTTACTTAAGTACACAAAAAATGTAGTACTTTTGTACTTTCACTCAAGTAAAATGGAAAAAGGAGTACTTTTACTTTTACTGGAGTAATATTCTATTATACGTATCTGTACTTTTACTCAAGTACTTGATTTGTGTACTTCGTCCACCACTGACGCTGGTAACGAGTCCTGCGAGCCTCTGTGTGTCAGCGGCAGAATCCTGCAGCGTTTCATAAAATCCGCTCATCAGTCACCGCAGCTGTCGCTCATTACAGCCTGAGCCTCCCGCTCAGGTGCCGCTGTTATTCTAGGCACAGACGTTTGCATAGTAATAATACTGGTTTGAGGATTCTGACAGCGTTTTTAGGGTGGAGAATCCCTGTCTGGTGCTCAAACATGCACTCAAGTCTTTTTAAAAAATATTTAACCATCATGCTTTTATTTTGGTGGAAAGCAGCAGGCACTGTTTTGTTCTCAGCAGCTGCTTTAGAAGCACTTTTCATCACGAGTTTAGGAATACAGTATTTATTTAAGTAAATCTCAGTTCTTGGGATTTGATAATCAAGGTTTTACTTTGATTAATCATGCAGTATAACCAGAACCAAACAAACCTGACCTGACCTGAAACTGTGATTATTAAAAAGGACTGAAATTTCATTAAACAAATACTGTATTCCTAAACTAATTTTACCAAATTCTGTTTTTTCCATTAATTTTCTAGATTCCATTTAAATAATCTCATTACATTACAATTAACTGATTTTATAAAAAAAAAAAAAAAAAAAAATCTTATTTATTTATTTCTTTGCTTGTTTACATTTATCTGGTCAATAAATTCTGCTAAAATATTTTTATGGTAAATATTCTTTAATAATAATGTTTTAATAATATTTTTATCAGTAGTAATTAGTTCTATCATTACATCAAGAAATACACTTCTGTCACAATTTCTTCAAGTTAAACCGAACTTTTATTTTGACGGGTTGCCCTGAAGACTTTTAAGTTTGCGTTTGCACATTAAAAAGAAAAATCTCAGTCCTTTATGTCAGTTTACTAGATAAATGTAAACAATAAATAAATGAAATAATAATATATTTTTAAATAAAATCAGTTTATTAGAAATGCTTTTGATTTATTAAAATTTTATGAGATTATTTAAATAGAAAATTAGAAAATGAATGGAAAATTTGGTAAAAAATAGTTTAGGAATACAGTATTTGTTTAATTAAATCTAAGTTCTTGGGTTTTGATAATCACTGTTTCACTTTGAAAAATCATGCAGCATAACCAGAACCAAACAAACCTGACCTGACCTGAAACTGTGATTATTAAAAAGGACTGAGATTTCATTAAACAAATACTGTATTCCTAAACTATTTTTTTTTACCAAATTCTATGTTTTCCATTCATTTTCTAGATTCCATTTAAATAATCTCATTACATTACAATTAACTGATTTTATATATAAAAAAAAAATCTTATTTATTTATTTCTTTGCTTGTTTACATTTATCTGGTCAATAAATTCTGCTAAAATATTTTTATGGTAAATATTCTTTAATAATAATGTTTTAATAATAATTTTATTAGTAGTAATTAGTTCTATCATTACATCAAGAAATACACTTCTGTCACAATTTCTTCAAGTTAAACCGAACTTTTATTTTGACGGGTTGCCCTGAAGACTTTTAAGTTTGTGTTTGCACATTAAAAAGAAAAATCTCAGTCCTTTATGTCAGTTTACTAGATAAATGTAAACAATAAATAAATAAAATAATAATATATTTTTAAATAAAATCAGTTTATTAGAAATGCTTTTGATTTATTAAAATTTTATGAGATTATTTAAATAGAAAATTAGAAAATGAATGGAAAATTTGGTAAAAAATAGTTTAGGAATACAGTATTTGTTTAATTAAATCTAAGTTCTTGGATTTTGATAATCACTGTTTCACTTTGAAAAATCATGCAGTATAACCAGAACCAAACAAACCTGACCTGACCTGAAACTGTGATTATTAAAAAGGACTGAGATTTCATTAAACAAATACTGTATTTCTAAACTATTTTTTTTTTTTTACCAAATTCTATGTTTTCCATTCACTTTCTAGATTCCATTTAAATAATCTCATTACATTACAATTAATTGATTTTATATATATATATATATATATATATATATATATATATATAAAAAATCTTATTTATTTCTTTGCTTGTTTACATTTATCTGGTCAATAAATTCTGCTAAAATATTTTTATGGTAAATATTCTTTAATAATAATGTTTTAATAATAATTTTATCAGTAGTAATTAGTTCTATCATTACATCAAGAAATACACTTATGTCACAATTTCTTCAAGTTAAACCGAACTTTTATTTTGACGGGTTGCCCTAAAGACTTTTAAGTTTGTGTTTGCACATTAAAAAGAAAAATCTCAGTCCTTTATGTCAGTTTACTAGATAAATGTAAACAATAAATAAATACAATAATAATATATTTTTTAAATAAAATCAGTTTATTAGAAATGCTTTTGATTTATTAAAATTTTATGAGATTATTTAAATGGAATTCAGAAAATGAATGGAAAATTTGGAAAAAAAATAGCTTAGGAATAGAGTATTTTTTTAAATTAAATCTCAGTTCTTGGGATTTGATAATCACTGTTTTACTTTGAAAGATCATGCAGCATAACCAGAACCAAACAAACCTGACCTGACCTGAATTATTAAAACCTAAGGACTGAGATTGAATCAAACAAATACTGTATTCCTAAACTATTTTTTACAAAATTCCAATGTTTTCCATTAATTTTCTGGCTTCCATTTAAATAATCTCATTAGATTTTAATAAATCAAAAGCATTTCTAATAAATTGATTTTATTTAAAAGTATATAATAATTTTATGAAGTTTTTGGTTTGTTTACATTTATCTGGTAAATACATTCTGCTAAATATTTTTTTTAATTGTTAAATTATTTATTTTATTTATTTATTTATTTTTATTTTTATATCATTACATTTGAATAAATCAAAAGCATTTCTAATAAATTGATTTTATTTAAAAGTATATAATTATTTTATTTATTTTTTTGCTTGTTTACATTTATCTGGTAGATTAATTCTGCTTAATATTTTTATTTATTTATTTATTTATTTATTTATTATATTTAATTACATTTTAATAAATCAAAAGCATTTCTAATAAATTGATTTTATTTAAAAATATATAATAATTTTATTAGTTTTTTGGTTTGTTTGCATTTATCTGGTGAATACATTCTGCTAAATTTTTAATTTTATTTATTTATTTATTTATTTTTTATATTTTATTACATTTTAATAAATCAAAAACATTTCTAATTAATTGATTTTATTAAACAAAAAAATCTTATTTTTTATTTTTTTGCTTGTTTACATTTATCTGGTAAATTAATTCTGCTAAATATTTTTATTTATTTATTTATTTATTTTTATTTATATTTCATTACATTTTAATAAATCAAAAGCATTTCTGATTAATTGATTTTATTAAACAAAAAAAATCTTATTTTTTTTTTGCTTGTTTACATTTATCTGGTAAATAAATTCTGCTAAACATTTTTTATTAATTTATTTATTTTTATATTTCATTACATTTTAATAAATCAAAAGCATTTCTAATTAATTGATTTTATAAAATTTAATAAGATTATTTAAATTGAATCCAGAATCATATTAATGTACAAACACAAACTTAAAAGTCTTCAGAGCAACCCGTCAAAATAAAAGTTTGATTTAACTTGTGATTATTTTAAATTGTGACAGAAGTGTATTTCTTGATGTAATGATAGAACTATTACTAATAAAAGTATTATTAAAGCATTATTTTAAAGAATATTTACTAGGAAAAGTATATACTAGAATTTATTTACTTTGAAAATGTAAACACACACACACACACACACACACACACACACACACACACACAAAATAATTAAAATAATATTTTTTAAAAATAAAATAATTTTGCTTTTGATTGTTACAATTTAATTACATTTATTTAAATAGAATCCAGAAAGTTAATGGAAAACACAGAATTTGGTAAAAAATAAAACTGAATATTACTATTAAAAATTAAAAAAAATTCTGTATATTTTTATAAAATCATATGTATATAGTCTTATTACATAATTTTAACCAATAAAATTATTTTAAGATCATTAAAATTCTAAATTTTGTGTATATTGTTCTAAAGTCATATGTATATAGTTTTATTACATAATTTTAAGTGATGCAATTATTTTTTAGGATGATAAAAATTCTAAAAATCTGTGTATATTGTTATAAAATCATATGTATATAGTCTTTTTACATAATTTTAAGATATTTTTTTTTTTTAGGCTCATAAAAATTCTAAAAATCTGTGTATATTGTTATAAAATCATATTAATATAGCTTTATTACATAATTTTAAGTCATGCAATTATTTTTTGGGATCATAAAAATTAAAAAATGTTTGTATATTGCATATTGTATATTGTTCAAAAAGTCACATTTGTGATGTTCCCGAGTCAAAAATGACTGGACTCCGAACAACTGCTTATAAATCTCTCATTATGCTGTATTATCATCAAATATTGGATTCAATCTTTTGGTCAACTTGATT
This sequence comes from Garra rufa, assembly GCF_049309525.1. NCBI lineage: Eukaryota > Metazoa > Chordata > Actinopteri > Cypriniformes > Cyprinidae > Garra > Garra rufa. Next base: position 2,189,988 of record NC_133383.1, on the reverse strand, counting down.
TCTTTCATTTAGGACTGGTTTTGTGTTTCTATTTGCATCTGATTAATCGTAGGCCTCATTTATCTGAGACTAGGTACCTCATTTTTTGAGTGAAAAAATCATTTTTATGTATAATTTTCACAATATTGAACAAAAAATGATACAAATTTGCAGTGTTTCTCACACTAGCGTGCTTTAATGTTTAATCAGGAAGTTTGCTTTTAAATGTTTTTATTGTGTACAAAATTGCAAAAAGTCACACTTGTGGTGTTCCCGGGTCAAAAATGACCGGACTCCAAACAATTGCTTTAAAATCTCTTTATTATGCTATATTATCACCACATATTGGATTCATTCTTTTCGTCAACTTGTTTTCTTTAATTTAGGACTGATTTTGTGTTTCTATTTGCATCTGATTAA
>NC_133383.1:2162089-2184589 GCF_049309525.1 Garra rufa | reverse complement strand
GATTTAGTATTAGTATTCTTTAATGTCTTTTATTCTTTTATTTTATTCTTTAATTCTCATTTTCTGATTTAATCTGTATTTTTATTGTCAAATTATTTTAGTATTGCTCAATATTTAACTGACATATTTCATGCCTAAAATGAATAATTGAATATATTTTTGCACTAATTCATTGATATTAATCGCAGTGAACTGAACTGTACTGATTCACTAAAACAAACTCTCTGAAGAATTGTTTCAGAGATTAAATAAATCAGATTTCGCAGCATAATGTCACTCTACACCACTACTTCAGCTTTTAGTGACTATTTTTAGTTAGTTGCCGTTCAAACTGCACTGTAAAAAAATAATAATTTGTTGAGTCAACTTGATCAAATTATTTATATATATACAAAAATAATTTGTTACCTGGCTGCCTTAAAATTTTTAGCTTAGTCAACTCAAAAAAGTTTAGTCAACTTGAAATGTGACAACTTAGATATTTAAGTTGATTCAACTTAAAATTTTAACTTAAATTGTGCTTTTTTTCTCTTTTTTTTTTAAAGTGTGGTTCAGACTGATTTTAGCATCTCTAGCGTCTCTGTTTCTGGTTTGATGGCATAAACAAGGAGGACTCAGTGGTTTCAACTAGTGCATGATGGGACAGCTCCAGGTGTCCAGACGCTGTTGTCCTGATATGTTTCAGGCGTTCAGGGTTCAGTGCCACTGCTTTTTTCAGTCTCCGTCTGTCCCGTTCAGGACCGGGTTCCTTGTTCTTTGATCCTGATGGATTCCCTTTGGCGTAAGAATAATATTTTTGTCCCGCTCTGATCTGTGAGGGGTGACGGCGCAGTGGAAAATTACCCCTCCGCTTTGAAATCCGTCCAGATTGTAATTTTCAATTTAGGAAATTGTTCCGTCATGATTGTTGTTTGAGTGTCGAGCGCTTTATGGGGTCCATGTCATGAAGTCTTGCTTAAATAATCACAGTTTGTATTATATGTGCTACTTTCAGTGTCAGTGTCGAAGTAGTTCTGATCCCAAAACAGATTGTGGGTTTGAAATATAGTGAAATGCACTGCTGCTCTAAAGAAGTCTAAAGAAGTCTCTAATGCTCATGAAGGCGATCAAAAATGCAGAAAAAAACTGTAAAATTGCTAAATGTTATTACAATATAAAATAATGGTTTTTATTTTAATATACTTTAAAATATAATTTATTTCTGTGATGAAAAGCTGAATTTTCATCAGCTGTTACTCCAGTCTTAGGTGTCACATGATCCTTCAGAAATGCTGCTTAATATTTTTTGGAGGCTGTGATACTTCTTTTTAGGATTCTTTGATCAATAAAAGGTTAAAAAGAACAGCGTTTATTTAAAATAGAACGTTTTTTTTTAACAATATACACTACTGTTCAAAAGTTTGGGATTAGTAAAACTTTTTTGAAGTCTCTAATGCTCATAAAGGCTGGATTTATTTTTTCAAAAATGCAGAAAATGTTATTACAATATAAAATAATGGTTTTTATTTTAATATACTTTCAAATGTAATTTATTCCTGTGATGCAAAGCTAAATTTTCATCAGCTGTTACTCCAGTTTTCAGTGTCACATGATCCTTCAGAAATCATTCTAATATACTTAATATATTTATTATAATTATGTTGGAAACAGTTGTGCTGCTTAATATTTTTTTGGAAGCTGTGATACTTTTTTTAGAATTCTTTGATCAATAAAAGGTTAAAAAGAACAGCTTTTATTTAGATTAGAAAGATTTTCTAACGAAATACACTACTGTTCAGAAGTTTAAGGTCGGTAAATTTTTATTCGTTCTTTTTTTTGAAAGAAATTAATACTTTTTATTCACCAAGGATGTGTTAAATTAATAAAGTGATCACATAGATTAACATTGTTAGGAAATATTTATATTTTGAATAATAATAATAATGTCTAATAAATAATTTTGACTCTAGGTAGGAAAATGTTTATATTTCTCAGACAAAAACAATGCAAAAAAGAATATTTATTTTTAAAAATATAAATCTCAATAAATAAAATAAAAAACATTTTAAATATAACATTTATAATATAATAAAAAAGTAACAAATGTATTTTTTAAAGGTGGAAAATGTGTATATTTCTTAGAAAAAATAACTTCACAATGCAAAAAAAATGCAAAAAATATAAATATCAATAAGTAAAATAATATAAATAAAATTCTACATACCACAATTTTAATATGACACAATAACATAACACAAAATAACATAACATAAAAACAACAAATGCAATTTTTAAGGAGGAAAATGTTTATATTTCTCAGAAAGAAACAATGCAAAAAATAGAAAAACGTTTTTCTTTTAGAAAAGATTTATATTTTGAATAAATGCTGTTCTTTTTAACTAGTTTGTCATCAAAGAATCCTGAAAAAAAGGTTCTAATTCTAATAATAAATCAGTCAATAAGAATAATTTTGAAGGATCATGTGACACTAAGGACTGCAGTAACAACTGATGAAAATTCAGCTTTGCATCACAAAAATAAATTATAATTTAAAGTATATTAAAATATAAAACATTATTTTATATTGTAATAATATTTTGCATATTTTACAGTTTTTTTTTGTATTTTTAATCAAATAAATTCATTTTTGATGAGCATAAGAGAAAAACATTACAAGTCTTACTGATCTCAAACTTTTGAGTGGCAGTGTATATATAGTTATATGGATTAATTTGTGTGTTTTCAGGGGTTGAAGCATCTCTGAATGAGATGGGAGAGTTTTTGCATTAGCAGGATGCAACCAGAGCCTGAGAAATCAAGTCTTGTGCTCTCTGATGTCAAATAAACAGAGGAGTGAAGTGTTTGTTTTGATAGAGCGAGTTGGCGGCAGTCTGGAGAAGTGTTGATGTTAGCGGTGCTTGAGAAGGTCAGGACAGAGATACCTCGAGTACCTCATCTAAAATTACCTGCGTTTCAGACGTACGGGACTCTGGGGGTTTGTTTGTTTCCCGTCGACGCTGTGTGACGGATTGATGGCTCTGGAGCTACCTGTCACTCTATAAATAATATAGTCACATACATATAATACTCGGAAATGATTTAGCATGTCGGCCATAACTCCTCTGGCCTTGTCCTGTCTGTGGTGTGTTGATAGAAATGTACAGTAATTTTTAAATTCAAATATAATTTGAATTTAAATTTAAAATAAATCAAATATAAATATAAATTCAATTTTTGCAGACATACGGAGTGTATTACCTTTACAAATAAACATTTGTCATTGACATTAACATCACAGTGCAAAAATATTAAATTTATAATAATATAACATTTATTTATGTAATATTATTTATTCCATTAATATTTAAAATCTATTTTACACAGTAATGTAATTTATTAAGGTGGAAAATGTTTATATTTCTCAGAAAAATAACTTTACAATGCAAAAAAAGATTATTTATTTTTTCAAATATAAATATTTATAAATATAATTAAATAAATAAAGTTAAATATAACATTTGTTTATGTCATATTTATTATATTAATATATAAAATACAGAAATATATTTAAAAAAAAATACAAAAATAACAAATGTAATTTTTTTAAGGTGGAAAATGTTTATATTTCTCAGAAAAATAAATTCACAATGCAAAAAAAGTTAAAATAGAAATATAAAATTTTAAATATAACTTTTACAATATGACATTTTTAGTTATATAATAACATATTTTAATATAATAAATAACTATAATGTAATTTTTTAAAGGGGGAAAATGTTGATATTTCTCAGAAAAATAACTTCAAAAAGATTGCTTATTTTTAAAAATATAAATATAAATATCAATAAATAAAATTAAATAAAGTTAAACATAACATTTATTTATATACTATTTATTATATTAATATATAAACTAAAAAAAATACTAAAATAACAAGTGTATTTTTTAAGGTGGAAAATGTTTATTTCTCAGAAAAATAAATTCACAAAGCAAAAAAATGTTAAAATAGAAATATAAATCTAAAATTGTAAATATAACATTTTTAATAACATTTAATAACATTTATTATATTAATATATGTGTAATATATGTATATATAACAATAAAATAACAAACATTTTTTTTAAGGTGGGAAATGTTTCACTATGCAATATATATATATAATAGAATTAAATAAATAAATAAAAAGTTAAATATAAAATTTATTTATATCATATTTATTATATTAATATATAAAATACAAAAATATATTTACACATTTTAAATTCACAATTTAAAAAAAGAAATATAGATATCAATAAATAATATAAACATTTATTATATTAATATATAAAGCATATATATATATATATATATATATATATATATATATATATATATATATATATATATATATATATGCAGGGTGCGATTTGTGAAAAAAACAGAGGGGGAGATGCTTTTGAAAACTTTTTTTTCTTATTCCATAGGCAGAGGGTGACCAAACTGTTAGTGTAATCTGTTAACAATGCGCATTATATACCCGTCTTTTTAGGCAAGAACCAGATAATGAGTGTCAGGTCATGAAATGTTTTTAATATGACGGAAGCTTTATTATGTGATCACAATTTAATAAAAACATCATAAGTTAGGCCTATTAATAGTAATGATTTATTTTCAAACAACGAATACATTTTATAGAGAAGGTGAACAAAGTACCAGTGGAGCTTTTTGGAAACTCCGAATCAGTAAACCACTGCGTCGCAAAAAGATTCACTGTTTCGAAGCGCTCCAATCGGTTCGCGAATCATTTGATTCAGAACGTTCAACTTCAAAGCGCGTATCGCGAATCATTTGATTCAGAACGTTCAACTTCAAAGCGCGTATGGCGAATCATTTGATTCAGAACGTTCAACTTCAAAGCGCGTATTGCGAATCATTTGATTCAGAACGTTCAACTTCAAAGCGCGTATGGCGAATCATTTGATTCAGAACGTTCAACTTCAAAGCGCGTATCGCGAATCATTTGATTCAGAACGTTCAACTTCAAAGCGCGTATGGCGAATCATTTGATTCAGAACGTTCAACTTCAAAGCGCGTATGGCGAATCATTTGATTCAGAACGTTCAACTTCAAAGCGCGTATGGCGAATCATTTGATTCAGAACGTTCAACTTCAAAGCGCGTATCGCGAATCATTTGATTCAGAACGTTCAACTTCAAAGCGCGTATCGCGAATCATTTGATTCAGAATGTTCAGCTTCAAAGCGCGTATCGTGAATCATTTGATTCAGAACGTTCAACTTCAAAGCGCGTATCGTGAATCATTTGATTCAGAACGTTCAACTTCAAAGCGCGTATCGTGAATCATTTGATTCAGAACGTTCAGCTTCAAAGCGCGTATCGCGAATCATTTGATTCAGAATGTTCAGCTTCAAAGCGCGTATCGCGAATCATTTGATTCAGAACGTTCAACTTCAAAGCGCGTATCGTGAATCATTTGATTCAGAACGTTCAACTTCAAAGCGCGTATCGCGAATCATTTGATTCAGAACGTTCAACTTCAAAGCGCGTATCGCGAATCATTTGATTCAGAACGTTCAACTTCAAAGCGCGTATCGCGAATCATTTGATTCAGAACGTTCAACTTCAAAGCGCGTATTGTGAATCATTTGATTCAGAACGTTCAACTTCAAAGCGCGTATCGCGAATCATTTGATTCAGAACGTTCAACTTCAAAGCGCGTATTGCGAATCATTTGATTCAGAACGTTCAACTTCAAAGCGCGTATTGCGAATCATTTGATTCAGAACGTTCAACTTCAAAGCGCGTATGGCGAATCATTTGATTCAGAACGTTCAACTTCAAAGCGCGTATGGCGAATCATTTGATTCAGAACGTTCAACTTCAAAGCGCGTATCATTTGATTCAGAACGTTCAACTTCAAAGCGCGTATCATTTGATTCAGAACGTTCAACTTCAAAGCGCGTATCGTGAATCATTTGATTCAGAACGTTCAACTTCAAAGCGCGTATCGCGAATCATTTGATTCAGAACGTTCAACTTCAAAGCGCGCATGGCGAATCATTTGATTCAGAACGTTCAACTTCAAAGCGCGTATGGCGAATCATTTGATTCAGAACGTTCAACTTCAAAGCGCGTATGGCGAATCATTTGATTCAGAACGTTCAACTTCAAAGCGCGTATGGCGAATCATTTGATTCAGAACGTTCAACTTCAAAGCGCGTATCGCGAATCATTTGATTCAGAACGTTCAACTTCAAAGCGCGTATTGCGAATCATTTGATTCAGAACGTTCAACTTCAAAGCGCGTATTGCGAATCATTTGATTCAGAACGTTCAACTTCAAAGCGCGTATCGCGAATCATTTGATTCAGAACGTTCAACTTCAAAGCGCGTATGGCGAATCATTTGATTCAGAACGTTCAACTTCAAAGCGCGTATCGCGAATCATTTGATTCAGAACGTTCAACTTCAAAGCGCGTATCGCGAATCATTTGATTCAGAACGTTCAACTTCAAAGCGCGTATGGCGAATCATTCGATTCAGAACGTTCAACTTCAAAGCGCGTATGGCGAATCATTCGATTCAGAACGTTCAACTTCAAAGCGCGTATGGCGAATCATTTGATTCAGAACGTTCAACTTCAAAGCGCGTATCGCGAATCATTTGATTCAGAACGTTCAACTTCAAAGCGCGTATGGCGAATCATTCGATTCAGAACGTTCAACTTCAAAGCGCGTATGGCGAATCATTCGATTCAGAACGTTCAACTTCAAAGCGCGTATGGCGAATCATTTGATTCAGAACGTTCAACTTCAAAGCGCGTATGGCGAATCATTTGATTCAGAACGTTCAACTTCAAAGCGCGTATCGCGAATCATTTGATTCAGAACGTTCAACTTCAAAGCGCGTATGGCGAATCATTTGATTCAGAACGTTCAACTTCAAAGCGCGTATGGCGAATCATTCGATTCAGAACGTTCAACTTCAAAGCGCGTATGGCGAATCATTCGATTCAGAACGTTCAACTTCAAAGCGCGTATGGCGAATCATTTGATTCAGAACGTTCAACTTCAAAGCGCGTATCATTTGATTCAGAACGTTCAACTTCAAAGCGCGTATCATTTGATTCAGAACGTTCAACTTCAAAGCGCGTATCATTTGATTCAGAACGTTCAACTTCAAGGCGCGTATCATTTGATTCAGAACGTTCAACTTCAAAGCGCGTATGGCGAATCATTTGATTCAGAACGTTCAACTTCAAAGCGCGTATCGCGAATCATTTGATTCAGAACGTTCAACTTCAAAGCGCGTATGGCGAATCATTTGATTCAGAACGTTCAACTTCAAAGCGCGTATGGCGAATCATTCGATTCAGAACGTTCAACTTCAAAGCGCGTATGGCGAATCATTTGATTCAGAACGTTCAACTTCAAAGCGCGTATGGCGAATCATTTGATTCAGAACGTTCAACTTCAAAGCGCGTATGGCGAATCATTTGATTCAGAACGTTCAACTTCAAAGCGCATATCGCGAATCATTTGATTCAGAACGTTCAACTTCAAAGCGCGTATCGCGAATCATTTGATTCAGAACGTTCAACTTCAAAGCGCGTATGGCGAATCATTTGATTCAGAACGTTCAACTTCAAAGCGCGTATGGCGAATCATTTGATTCAGAACGTTCAACTTCAAAGCGCGTATGGCGAATCATTTGATTCAGAACGTTCAACTTCAAAGCGCGTATCGCGAACCATTTGATTCTGAACGTTTAACTTCAAAGCGCGTATCGCGAATCATTTGATTCAGAACGTTCAACTTCAAAGCGCGTATCGCGAACCATTTGATTCAGAACGTTCAACTTCAAAGCGCGTATCGCGAATCATTTGATTCAGAACGTTCAACTTCAAAGCGCGTATCATTTGATTCAGAACGTTCAACTTCAAAGCGCGTATCATTTGATTCAGAACGTTCAACTTCAAAGCGCGTATCGCGAATCATTTGATTCAGAACGTTCAGCTTCAAAGCGCGTATCGTGAATCATTTGATTCAGAACGTTCAACTTCAAAGCGCGTATGGCGAATCATTTGATTCAGAACGTTCAACTTCAAAGCGCGTATCGCGAATCATTTGATTCAGAACGTTCAACTTCAAAGTGCGTATCGCGAATCATTTGATTCAGAACGTTCAACTTCAAAGCGCGTATCGCGAATCATTTGATTCAGAACGTTCAACTTCAAAGCGCGTAACGCGAATCATTTGATTCAGAACGTTCAACTTCAAAGCGCGTATCGCGAATCATTTGATTCAGAACGTTCAACTTCAAAGCGCGTATGGCGAATCATTTGATTCAGAACGTTCAACTTCAAAGCGCGTATCGCGAATCATTTGATTCAGAACGTTCAACTTCAAAGCGCGTATCGCGAATCATTTGATTCAGAACGTTCAACTTCAAAGCGCGTATCGCGAATCATTTGATTCAGAACGTTCAACTTCAAAGCGCGTATGGCGAATCATTTGATTCAGAACGTTCAACTTCAAAGCGCGTATGGCGAATCATTTGATTCAGAACGTTCAACTTCAAAGCGCGTATGGCGAATCATTTGATTCAGAACGTTCAACTTCAAAGCGCGTATGGCGAATCATTTGATTCAGAACGTTCAACTTCAAAGCGCGTATGGCGAATCATTTGATTCAGAACGTTCAACTTCAAAGCGCGTATGGCGAATCATTTGATTCAGAACGTTCAACTTCAAAGCGCGTATGGCGAATCATTTGATTCAGAACGTTCAACTTCAAAGCGCGTATGGCGAATCATTTGATTCAGAACGTTCAACTTCAAAGCGCGTATGGCGAATCATTTGATTCAGAACGTTCAACTTCAAAGCGCGTATGGCGAATCATTTGATTCAGAACGTTCAACTTCAAAGCGCGTATGGCGAATCATTTGATTCAGAACGTTCAACTTCAAAGCGCGTATGGCGAATCATTTGATTCAGAACGTTCAACTTCAAAGCGCGTATGGCGAATCATTTGATTCAGAACGTTCAACTTCAAAGCGCGTATGGCGAATCATTTGATTCAGAACGTTCAACTTCAAAGCGCGTATGGCGAATCATTTGATTCAGAACGTTCAACTTCAAAGCGCGTATGGCGAATCATTTGATTCAGAACGTTCAACTTCAAAGCGCGTATGGCGAATCATTTGATTCAGAATGTTCAACTTCAAAGCGCGTATGGCGAATCATTTGATTCAGAACGTTCAACTTCAAAGCGCGTATGGCGAATCATGTGATTCAGAACGTTCAACTTCAAAGCGCGTATGGCGAATCATTTGATTCAGAACGTTCAACTTCAAAGCGCGTATGGCGAATCATTTGATTCAGAATGTTCAACTTCAAAGCGCGTATCGCGAATCATTTGATTCAGAATGTTCAACTTCAAAGCGCGTATGGCGAATCATTTGATTCAGAACGTTCAACTTCAAAGCGCGTATGGCGAATCATTTGATTCAGAATGTTCAACTTCAAAGCGCGTATCGCGAATCATTTGATTTAGATCGGGACGTAGGAGCGGCTTCGCGGGACGTTTTATCCCCACCGTGGATAAAAATAATTCAGCAGAGGCAGGGATGCATACCCCCCCGGCAAATCGCACCCTGTATGTGTATATATATATATATATATATATATATATATATATATATATATATATATATATATATATAGTAATATTTGTAAAATGATTAGTATAGTAGGTATAGCTGTCACTGGTGTAACAGCTGTGGTGTTGTTGTGTCAGCGGTGCTGATAGCACATGAATGAAGGGGATTTGTCGGTAATCCTCACTGATCTCCATAGTCTCTCTCTCTCTCTTTCTCTCTCGGATCGTGTTTCCACTCACACCTGAGCCGCAGCGCACCTGAGCGCACAAAAGACTGTTATATCACAGTATAAAACAATTACAATGACTTACACCAGCAAACACGACACACGATAGCGCGCTAATCGCCTCTCGTCGCTCAAGCGTGGCGTGTCGGGTTGCGGCTCGAAAACGCGTCGCAGGAAGCGAATATTTGTTATATTTTAGACTGGAATGCGGCGTCTCTCTCGTCTCCCGAAGGCACCCGCAGCAGTTGCAGTGATGGGGGCGAGTGCATCGGTAATCCTCGTAACGTGAGCCGCTGAATAACACTCAAGAAGTGTGTTTATGTGATGCTCATGTGTTTGGGTTCAGCACAATCTCTTAACACTCGCTCATTCACTCTCACGCAGGTAAAGCACAGCTGCTCTCAAACATTCATTCATTCTTATGAAAGCTATAAAGCACTTATAAAAACACTGGTTTCTTTGTTTTTTGAGTTAGGAAACTTACAAAGCTTACAGAGAAATATTGCAGATGTGACCATTATTGTGCCTGCAATTCGTCCCGCAAAATATTTTTCTTAAGTAAATTAAAGCTTATTTTACTTTATTATTTTTAATATATATATTTTTTTGCATTACAGTATTGGGAATTAAGTTGGAAAATAAAGTCTTGAAAATAATGTCACAATGCAAAAAAAAAATAAAAAGGCTTAGAAATAGGCTTTGTTTTAAAAAAAGTATCATTAATTTACTTTTATGATAAAAATATATTTATTACATATTTTTTAAATATTAAATTTTTTATTTATATATTTAATATTTAGAAATATATATTTTATATATTTGTATTTATTTATAAAAACTAAATTAAGCAAAATAAAAAAATCTGTAATAGCATACAGTTTTGTACAAATATTTTATGTATATGTGTGTGTATGTGTATATATATATATATATATATATATATATATATATGTATATGTACATATGTATAAAATATGTAAAATATAAAATAAATCTTTACAAGCATGTAAGCTTCTTTAGATAATAAATTTGTAAGGAAACGTACAAAACTTACAAAGAAATATTACAGATGTGGCCATTAAGAATGCGCATCCCACACGAAAGCCTATTTTAGTTAATTTTTTAATAAATAATTTAATAATCATTTTTATCAAAAGTTTTTTTTTTGTATTTGCATTACAAATTAAGTTGGAAAATTAAGTCTTGAAAATAATGTCACAATGCTAAAAAGTCTTAGACATATAGACTTATCATTAATTTACTTTTATAATAAACAAAAATAGATTTATTACATATTTTTGTAATATTTAATTTTTAATGTCTATATTTAATATTTATAACCATAATCATATTTATTTATAAAAACATACATATATATATATATATATATATATATATATATAAATAAAATAAATAAATAGATTTTTAAGACTTTATATTTATAATATATGTAAAATATAAAATAAAAATTCTTTAATTTTGCATATATATATATATATATATATATTAATTTTTTTAGATTTAATTTTTAATGTTTATATTTAATATTTAAAACGTATATTTTATATATTTGTATTTATTTTTTAAAAACTCAATTAAGCAAAATTAAAAAAAAAACAAATCTGTAATAGCATACAATATTTTGAGTTTTTCATAGATTTTTATGTCTTCATGTTTATAAAATATCTAAAATAAAGATTCTTTACTTTGATTTTGGTATGCAGGTCCGGCTCATGCTTGACAAGCTCTTTTAAGTGCTCTGTGTTGTATATGGGTGTGATCGCGCAGGTTTAGCTAAAGCTTTCCTTTTGTTTGAAAGCATCTCTCTGCCATTCATTCAGAGGATCCCATTACAGGTAGAAAGCTCTGATGTCAGCACTCTCAGGTGGGCCGTCGAAAGCACCTTTCAGCACCTGGCCGGCATAGGGCTGGCCAATACGGCTAAATATAGAATATAATAGTTTTTTTTTAAGCTATAGTCAACTTAAAAACACAGCAACAACAGGATGAAAGTAACAGTCTTCATTACAAATAAATAAATGAGTGAATGAGTGTAACTATAAAAATATGATTAGATACACAACAGCACTCATAGAAAGTTGTGGATGCATAGTGTGATAGAAATAAGTATAATAATATATGATTTGTGGGAATGCAGCATTGCACGACCAAGATGTTTATGACCCGAATATCAGTGCAATTACAATGTGACGCTGATTTTTTTTCAATTGTAGTTTAATGCTTTCCGCAATATAACGATTTTTGATTGTGAGCGAAAAAAATGTCTCCACGATCTGCTTTTGAAAAAATATCGTAGGGGAGCGCAGGACACAAACTAACAAAGTTGTGCCCTGCCATTATGAAACTATGCTATTCTATGACATTAGCGATGTAATTTACACCATTTACTTTTATGGATTTTAATGAGAAACCACAAGAAACTTGTGAATAAAGACTGACAGTGGATGTTTAATGCTTAGAAATTGTTATTTCAAGAAATGTAAAGCATTTTGGCTCGTTAATTTTCACTGGTGTTCTATGAGAGCTGTGTGTGGAGGGAGTGAAGTGTTTTTCTGAATGTCTAAATGTGTTTCATCTATTTGTGCACATTGTTTTGATCTGTACTGTACAGCTGTGTGTTGCGATCAGGGCCAAAATGTTCATTGTCAAACTCCAAAATTCGATTGTTTTTAATTATTAAAAAAAGGCCATTATTTTGTTTGAAAAAGTTAATAATTTTATTTTATTGACAAAATATTATAGTTTGTAGTGTATATTTTTTTGTTTGACCAGATAACATTTTAATCTGTCATATGGTTATGTTACAACGTGCCCCTCAGATGTTACAATGTACCGTACCTATGGGGCATATTGTAACATTTCACTTCCTTTCTTTTGAGGTAAATAATGAAAAACACTGTAATTATTAAATAAAGTGACATATTTGTACTAGACAAGTGTGAAATTAATGTGGATAAAAAAAAAGAACTCTGAACTCGGTTTCAAAAAGTGTTAGGTTGTGCCCCGCACTCCCCTATGTCAACTTATACTACCAATCCTAAACCTAACCTAACAGTCTACCCTGAGAGTTAGCAGACATGTAGTTGCAAATGAATGAGAATTAGTTGACATGTAGTTGCAAAGTAACTTATAATTAGTAGAATGTCTAAAGTGGGCTGTCAAAATAAAGTTTTTTTCTTTTAGAGCTACAAAAGTTGTAACCAAATGCAGAATAGGTTGCAGTCACTTTAGGCTAATGCACAGATCCAGTGTATTGATACACCTTTGATTTCTTTCTAAACAATTTGCCATCATTTTGTTTGTGCTTGTCCATTCAAGCGCAAGTAGATGTGAAAGAGAACTCAATTCTGGGTTCTTTTAGAGCTACAAAAGTTGTAACCAAATGCAGTATACTGCCCTCCAAAGGCAAAGCGCAGTAACTACACATTTGGTCAAAATTGAGTCAAGGCTTAAAATGGGCTTTGTGACAACTGTTTTGTCTTGTGGCAACGTCTCCTGGTTCAATTTTGTCCCAGAGGAACGAGAGTGTTTCAGAGAAAGAAGAGTGTCAACATGTTTGTCTAGCTGGCGTAAAAACTTTAAAGGCATTTTTCTCAGTTTCAGTGTTGGTGTGGTTACTGCACTTTGCCTTTGGAGGGCAGTATAGGTTGCAGTCACTTTATGCTAATGCACAGATCCAGTGTATTGAAACACCTTTGATTTCTTTCTAAACAATTTGCCATCATTTTGTTTGTCCATTCAAGCGCAAGTAGATGTGAAAGAACTCAATTCTGGGTTTGCATACGGTGTCAGAAACATGGCTGTCTCTCTGTGCGAATAACAAATGAAATCACTTGTATGTTTAAGCTGACAAAACATGCAAACAACAAACTTTTTTATATATTTTAACATCTCACATCTCACAGTAAATGGACCGTGTTTTTTGACACGTGTGCACGCTAGAGACGCGAGAGCCTTCATTGCACAGAATTTGCACTGTGAGACACGTGCGCATTGCTTGACGACATGTTTTTTGTAGTGTTTTACTTAAGATATGCTTTCATTTATGCTGTTTGGAATGCAGTGAATGCACGAAACTTTCAGGTGCGCTTTGTGTTTGTTAGTCCTAAAGCTTGATTGCGGATGCTTATCTTATCTTATCTAATCTAATCTAATCTAATCGCGCCGTGTAATAAAATAACGTTATTAACCGGTATTTTTTCTAGAAAACCGTTCTCGGAACGTATTGTTTAATGAGGAACGCAAGAACAGAAACGTTATAATATCGATTCTGTTCGGAGTGAACCGAATGGATTTTTTTTTCGTTTTTAAGCCCTGGTCCTAAAGCTTGATTGCGGATGCAGTTAAATGCACTTGCATTTTTGAATACTTTTATACGAAACTGTACACACAGTCAGTTATGTTTTCAGAGCAGGACAAAACATCTGATACATGAAATAGAAATAGATCTGTGCATTAGTTTGAATGCAGCCTATTAAAGCTGCCACTGTCTATGATCTCATCAGTAATAATCAAACGGCAATAATGCTGAGGAAAAAAGAAAAAAACAATAACTATCGTCTGTAAACCTTCGGATACTTAAAGAACACTTACTTTAGATTATTTTAATGAAAAAGTAAATTTTGCCCAAAATAAATTTGACATAAAATGTGTATAAAAAGTGTAGCCATGTGCAATAATATTGAAAACCGAGAATGTGACGCATCGTGATATTTAGTTGATAATGAAAATCGCAATTAAGAAGAATGTGAAGATTCACAGCCCTACACTCTTAAAAATAAAGGTGCTTCACGATGCCACAGAAGAACCTTTTTTGTCTAAATGGTTCCATAAAGAACTTTAAACATCTAAGGAACATTTCTGTTTCACAAAAAGTAAGTAAGGTAAGAAAGAGATGGTTCTTTAAAGGGATAGTTCACCCAAAAATGAAAATGTGATGTTTATCTGCTTAGCCCCAAGGCATCCAAGATGTAGGTGACTTTGTTTCTTCAGTAGAACACAAACGAAGATTTTTAACTCAAACGGTGCAGTCTGCCAGCCAAAGAATGGCAGTGGATGGGCACCAAACCTTTAAAAGTAAAAAAAAAACATGTACAGACAAATTCAAATTACATCCTGCGGCTCGTGATGATACATTGATGTCCTAAGACACGAAACGATCATTTTTTGTGAGAAACTGAACAGTATTTATATAATTTTTTACCTTTGATACACAGCCACGTCCATCTGTCCTGAGCAAGAGCTCATCATCCGGCTCGTTGAAAAGTCCCGGATGAGTAATCTTTTAGCTTTAAATTGGTTTGAACAATCAGGATAAGCGCAAGTAATTACCATTTTGAATAGCCGCTATTCCCACAATCTCTGTGCAATGTGTAAACAACGAGTGTCATTTGCATGCGACAGATCACTTCCGGCGTTTGCGTATTCTACACCAGAGCGCGTTCACGTGTAACAAGCCGGATGCTAAACTCGTGCTCATGACAGATAGATGTGGCTGTGTATCAAAGGTAAAAAAAAATGATATAAATACTGTTCAGTTTCTCACAAACTCACAAAAAAGTCTTAGGACATCAATGTATCGTCACGAGCCGCAGGGTGTAATTTGGATTTGTCTGTACATGTTTGTTTTTTTTACTTTTAAAGGTCTGGTGCCCATCCACTTACATTATTTGGCTGGCAGACTGCACCGGTTTGAGTTAAAAATCTTTGTTTGTGTTCTGCTGAAGAAACAAAGTCACCTATTCACTGTAAAAAATGACAGTGAATTTAACGGTAAAAAACTGTAAAAATGCTACGGTAAAAACCTGTGAAATGGTCAGTGTTGTTTTTGACAACCATCTTAGATTTAGTCTTAGTCTTAGTCTTTTGGACTAAAATGGTTATTAGTTTTAGTCAAATTTTAGTCACTTCTATATGTGATAGTTTTAGTCCAGTTTTAGTCGACGAAAAGTCAAGAAGGTTTTAGTCTAGTTTTAGTCAACGAAAAGTCAAAAAGGTTTTAGTCTAGTTTTAGTCAAAAAAAGGGAAAAAAGTAGTCTTTTAACAAATTAATGTAGGTCAGTAAGTATTTTGCTGTTGGGTAGTGTCACTTATAAGTTGTGAAAATAGCAGATCTATAGTTCAACACAATGTGAGCTTCCGGATCGACTATTTTCACCAATAATTACAATAATGAAGGAATGTTTTAGAACATAAAAGACAAACAAGGATGGAATGCTAAAACGGCTTGCCATACTAGTATGGCAAAGAGCATTTAATGCTAAAACGGCTTGCCATAGCGGCAGGTACTTTTTTCGGTTTTAATTGGCATGCACAATAAGCGGAAATGTCATGCATTTTAAACGTCTGACGGACCACCCACTAACATTTTCGTCTATTCAAGTCTCGTCAATGAAAACTCACACACGTCTCGTCATGTTTTAGTCATCAACGAGCAATTTTATTCTCGTCATCGTCTCGTTTTCGTCATGGAAAAAAGTGGCGTCAACGAAATGATTTCGTCATCGTCATCGTTGACGAAAACAACACTGGAAATGGTTAACGGTAAGTTCCTCTTCTATATACGGTGAAAAACTGTGTTGGACATTGCATTTAATTTTACGGTAGTATACCGTTTTTGGAAGTGAAAAAGAAACTTTAAAATTTACAGTGAATAACCGTAAAATTACATTCTCAGAATTCCCTGTATTTCATTTTGTTATTTGATGTTTTTTGTTGTTGTTGAAATAACTTCATCTTCATTTTTTTTCTTGCCGTTTTTGTACATTAGTGTTTTATGTTACATCTAATGTTGTTAAATTAATCTTTTTTGCATTATTTAAGTTTTATGTGTATTACCATGATGGTGTTTAGTGTTTGTGTGAATGACACTGTGAACCTTCTATATATGTCGTTATTTAAAACCTCCGTGCGATGGGCTTTGGTTCATCATGTGATGTTGTCATCACCACCTGCTTTTGGTGGTTATCATTGTATTACAAAGGTACAAAACAGATTTCCGTGCTTCAAAAAGTTGGTACATTACCATTATATGGGTTACGGTTTTTAGTATGAAATTATGGTATTTACCTGTAAATTTAAGCAAAAACCTTAAAATGTAAAACATTGCTACCGTATTTTTTACGGTAAAATTCTGGGAACCACAGCTGCCAGTTTTTTACTGTAAATTTAACGGATTTTTTTTTACAGTGTACATCTTGGATGCCCTGGGGGTAAGCAGATAAACATCACATTTTTTTTTTTGGGGTGAACTATCCCTTTAAAGTACCTTTGACCGAATAGTTCTTTGTGGAACCAAAAATGGTTCTTCTATGTCATTGCTTGAAGAATCTTTTAAAGCACCTTTATTTTTTAAGAGTGTACTTTTAAGATGGCAGTACTGACATACAGAGATTCCAACTATAAACAAAAAGCGTAGAAGCTGCAATTTTACATTTTGTTAAAATGTAAAATTGTAAAGATGTATTCGCACAGCAGAAGAATTAATTGGGGGAAAATATGGAGATCAAGAATCGTTTTGGAATCAGATCGTGACTCCCAGAATCGGAGTCGGATTGTGAAGTGCCTGAAGATTGCTACCCCTAATAAATGCTGCACTTTTGCACAATTTAATTAAATCACAGCCTGCACAATATGACAGTTGCACATTGTGAAATAGATTTTATTTCTACATATCATGCAGCGTTTGTGCTGAACGCTGTGATCTGTGGGTTTTAGTGAGTGTCTGCGGCGCTGGTTCACGGAGATATGAGGGCTGGAGCGAGTCGAGCGTCAGCGCCAATGTGAAAATAGGTGGAGACAGACGTGTGCAGAGGGCTGACAGTTTGATGGCATTCTCGCTTTGTTCCATGAAATCACAGTTGCGGCAGATGCAGCCAAACTCCCAACAGCTGTGCAGCTCTTCTGCGATCTCAGCTTACAAGGCCTGGCGGGCCTCCTACACACACACACACACACACACACACACACACACACACACACACACACACATATAAAACTCTGCATGTGCTGAGCGTTATATATGTGTGTGTGGGACAGAACAATGGCTGTTTTTCTGTTTTCAGTCGGGGAAGGTCGTCTGCCGGCGCTGGATCTCTCGCATTCGTGCTCTTTGCGCTCCAGAGCTGTTTTATTGTTCTGACAGAGAAATTGGATCCGTGCGTGGAAACTTTAAGGCCTTAAACACACGTTCTATTGTTTCATTAAGCCTGACGCTGGCCGTCGAACCCTAAACATTTTAATTGTGCATTATATGTTCAGAAATGTGTTTTAGTGGCCTCTAGGGGACGCGGCCGAGAACCCGCTGATCCAGACGCTCAGAGTACGGCCTCATGTCTCATAGTTTTACTTTTTAGGAAATAAAATGAGCGTTTAGCTAATAGTGTTTACCTAGAAAGAATTTGGAGACTTGTGATGTTCTTAGATTTGAACCTGAGGCCAGTTGCATAAACTAGTAGTTAGCCAAGTCTCATTTTTTAGATTCAACTGAATTTTGAAAATTATGACCGGTCTTAAAGAGAAAAATTAGCTGACTAACTTTTAAGACTTGTCTTAAACTTTTATTCAACCGGCCCCTGATCCCATTTACAGGAAAAGAAGCCATGCACAAATTTTATCTTTATTTTCTATTTTTATTAGTACATGGTGACCTTATTTATTTTCTATTGTTAAGTGAAAAGATAAATATGCATATGCATATTACAATGATTTCTGAAGAATCATGTGACACTGAAGACTGGAGAAATGATGCAAAAAAAAATCAGCTTTAAAATCACAGGAATAAATTAAAATTTAAAATATATTCAAATAGAAAACAGTTATTTTAAATACTAAAAATATTTCACAATTTTACTGTTTTTGCTGTACTTTTAGATCAAACAAATATAGGTTTGGTGAGCAGAAGAGACATTAAACACATTAAAAACAAAAAAATCTTACGGTTCAAAAACTTTTGACTGGTGTATATATATATATATATATATATATATATATATATATATATATATATTTATGTAATATAAGTTTCTAAATACGCAAATGTAATATAAGAGGCATTTCCAGTGAATAACAAAGTCTGTTTCAATCTGTTCCTCACATAAAGCATTATATGACTTCAGAAGACTTGAAATACAATACACAAGACTTTTATGAAGCTTTTTTTGTCGGTTTTGGTGGTCAGCAACATCTGTTGTATAGAAAAGATGATCCTTTTTTGTAAGACAGAAAGTCAAATGTGTTAGTGCTATCTCAGTCATGTTTTGGTGATCTGTCGCTTTAAGATCATTATACACATGCTAATTTAAAATGCACTTAAGTGTGAGTGTAGTATTGATCTTATTAGTTTAATATCAGCTGAGTGTTGCAGTTGTAGTTTATTGATGGAGTTTGCTCTCAGGTTTAGTTTAGTTCCAGCACACCCGTCCCATCAAACCAGCCTCAAATCCTCCGTAAAACTGACAACTGTCCCGGCTAATGCACAAAATGTAGGCTTGACCACGTACACATTGCATTCCTATGGCCACACATTCATGCAGTGTTGTTGTAGTTGAACCTGTTCTTCCAAAACCAACAACAACTATTTGTGATCATTGTGTTCATGCTGGAGTTATTTATAGAATAATAACTGGAATAAAGGATGAGCGCTGCATAGCGATGGCTTCACGTAGGTCTGATAAACATCAGGTTTGCTTAATGATGGATTAATGTAGTGAACGCAGCTGATGGACAAGGATATATTTAGGACCATAACAATGAAGCAATAAAGATCTGATACTTTTTTTAGATTGTAACATAAGAGTTTTTAATATACACTGCTGTTCAAAAGTTTGGGATTTTTTTTTTTTTAAGTCTCTTATGCTCATCGAGGCTGCATTTATTTGATCAAAAAAAAAAAAAACCCTCAATGTTATTACAATATAAAACTAGACTAAAACGTTTGTCAAGAGAAACTTTAAGTTGGCTTGAAAAAGCCTAATCAGTTTAAAAAAGTTAGAAACTGTATAAGTTTTATGGTTTTCAGTTTCAAAGTTTAAAGCTTGAATGTTTTGAAGGCAAGACATTCTTGTCAGATGGATGGATAAATGGATAGATAGCATGTTGCTAGAACGTTTTTTTTTTTTTACCTTATCGTGTTACTAGCATGCAGCTAGCATGATTAGCCAGTTACTAGCGTTTCTAACATGATTAGTATGTTGCTAGCATGTTTCTAGCATGTTTGTAACATGTTTAACATGTCAACAGCATGTTGTTAGCAACATTAACATGTTTCTTGCATGATTAGCAAGGCATTAGCATGTTTCTAATATGATTAACATGTTGTTAGCCTGTTTCTAGCATGATTGACATGTCACTAGCATGTTTCTAGCATGATTAGCATGTTTCTAGCATGTTGTAACATGTTTAACATGTCGACAGCATGTTGTTAGCAACATTAACATGTTTCTAGCATGATTAGCAAGGAATTAGCATGTTTCTAATATGATTAGCATGTTGTTAGCCTGTTTCTAGCATGATTGACATGTTACTAGCATGTTTCTAGCATGATTAACATGTTTCTAGCATGTTTGTAACATGTTTAACATGTCAACAGCATGTTGTTAGCAACATTAACATGTTTCTAGCATGATTAGCAAGGCATTAGCATGTTTCTAATATGACTAGCATGTTGTTAGCCTGTTTCTAGCGTGATTAACATGTTGCTACCATGTTTCTAGCATAATTAGCATGTTTCTAGCATGTTTGTAACATGTTTTACATGTCAACAGCATGTTGTTAGCAACATTAACATGTTTCTAGCATGATTAGCATGTTTCTAATATGATTAGAATGTTGCTAGCCTGTTTCTAACATGATTAGCAAGTTATTAGCATGTTACTAACACGATTAACATGATGTTAGTCTGTTTCTAGCCGGTTTCTAACATGATTAGCATGTAACTAGCATGATGTTAGCATGATTAGCAAGTTACTTGCACAATTAACACGTTGTTATCATGTTTCTAGCCTGATTAGCATCTTTTTAAAGTTATAAGTCTTTATAAGTCTTTATGATCACTTTTTATTCATTTAATACATCCTTGCTGAACAGAAGTTTTAATTTCTAATTTAAAACCAACATGACAAAGAATCGTGGTATTTCTGAAAAAAATTGTGATATATTTTTGCCATATTCTATCAGCCTATAAAAATTACGTAATTTTTACCCATATCGGTCGATAATTTATCCGTCCGATAAATATCGTGCATCCCTAATTATTATATTATAAGAAGGTAACTTACGACCTTTACATCCTGCAGTTGCGAAATTAGCTTCCTCCAACCTAAAAAACAAGAATCGAAAACAACAGTGAGAAATCAATTCTTGGAATTCACATCGGAACAGCCCTACCGGAATACACAGAGTTCACGCAGAGCTAGACAAGACAAGCATTTGAGGTTAAAAAGTATATAAATTGTAATTTATTTTTTTAAATAACCGACCGTTTTATTAGATAAGACACTTCTCCCTTGGCTGGGATCATTTAGAGCCCTTTGAAGCTGCATTTAAACTCCCAGGCGCCATAGAGGTCCACTATATGGAGAACATTATGTATGGAATATCTTTACGACTGAAGAAAGAAAGACATGCCCATCATGGATGACAAGGGGATGAGTACATTATCTGTAAATATGTGTTCTGGAAGTGAACTAATCTTTTAAATGAGCAGCAGGACTGAATGTGTCTGGTGTTGTGTTGGTTTATGGTGTTGCGAGTGAAACAGAGCTGATATCATTAGTGGTTAGTGATTGTCAGGAATCAGAGTTTCCCGCTTGTCACTCTAATCCGGCTAGATCGCATAATTACTTGTGGTTAAACTCGAGCGGTGTGCGTCAAAGCTGCAGCGCATCTGCAATCACAAATCAGCCGTCAAAGCTGATCTTTAAACAACCAGAGACGTCTGAGGTTTCTGGGATATCCTTCATTTGGATTAAGTGGAGCGCTTCATCTGATAAGAGCTTCGCTTCATTTGTCAGCTGTGATCCTGTGTGCCAGCGTTTGATAAAGAGGGAAAACTTTTCCAAGAACTCACCTGCAGAAACTTATGACTTAAGGGAAGCCACTGCACTGTAAAAAAACAAAACAAAAACACAATTTGTTGAGTAAACTTAAATTAATTTGTTACCCTGCTGCCTTAAAATTTTAGTTTAGTCAACTTGAAATGTTAGGTTGTACTAAGAGACAAGTTGAGTTGACTTAACAAAAAAATTGGTTTGTTGGGTAAGTTACCTGGCTGCCTTAACATTTTTAAGTTGAATCAACTCAAATATCTAAGTTGTCACTTAGTACAACTTAACACTTTAAGTTGACTTAACTTTTTAGAGTTGACTGAACTTAACATTTTAAGGCAGCCAGGTAACAAATTATGTTAAGATGACAGAACAAATAGTTTTTTACAGTGTGCAGGCAAAAACACGGTTTTTCATGCACCTGTCAAGGTTTAAATTTTGGGATTTTTGTTGTTTCATAAAGTGTTTTTTTCTAGTGGAAAGAAAACACCCAAAACACACTGTTAAGTATTTCTTTGATAACACTTTATCTACACTGTAAAAAAAACTATTTGTTCAGTCAACT
>NC_133383.1:2144589-2157089 GCF_049309525.1 Garra rufa | reverse complement strand
CCTGCATTTATTTGATCCAGCTCACAGTAAAATTGTAAAATATTTTTACCATTTAAAATAACAGACTTCAATTTGAAAATATTATAAAATGTAATTTATTCCTGTGATCAAAGCTGAATTTTCAACATCATTACTGCAGTCTTCAGTGTCACATAATCCTTCAGAAATCTTTCTAATATGCTGATTTGCTGCTCAAGAAACATTTAGGATTATTATCAATGTTGAAAACACTTTATAACAATATTTTTGTGGAAACTGTCATACATTAAAAAAAAAAAAAAAAAAAAAAACATTTATTTTAACACTGCACTGTTGTCTTGTTTTCAGCCAAAATAAAATAAAATAAAAAATTAAATCAAGAAGGATTTTCTAGACAAGTAAAAATTATTTTCTTGTTTTCAGAAAAAAACAAGTCAAAATTAAGTGAGTTTATGCTTGAAACAAGCAAAATAATCTGGCAGTGAGTAAGAAAAAAAAATCACGTTTTCTGTTAAAAAGGTTTTTTTTTTTTTTTGCTTACCCCATTTGCAGATTATTTTGCTTGTTCTAAGCAAAAACTCACTTCATTTTGACTTGCTTTTTCCGAAAATAAGACAATAATTTTTACTTGTCTAGAAAATCCTTTTTGATTTAAGAATGTCTCGATATTTTGGCTAGAAACAAGACAACAAAATCTAAATAAGAAAAAGAAAAAAATAGAAATCTTTTCTCTGCCATTTTTTTCTTTCTTAGTGTATTTGTCTTGTTTTCTAGTGTAAATATCTAAACATTATTGAATCAAATTTCAAAATGCATTTACTTAACAAATAAATGACTTAAGATATGTCTTGTTTTCTAAAAGAATATCAAAATTGTGTTAGTTTTTGCTTAAAACAAGCAAACATTTCTGCCAGTGGGGTAAAAAAAAAAATCTTAATTTAAAGGCTAAATAAAAAAAAAAATCCTTGCCCTATTGGCAAATATTTTAGCCAAACATTTTTTTATAATTTTTATTGTGAAAAAGACATAAAATAAGACATTTTGAGATATTTATACTAGAAAACAATACAAAAATACTAAGTAAGAAAATAATAGTTTGCAGTGTTGTAACATTATAGATATCTTTGCTGTCACTTTTGATCAGTTTAATGCATACTTGTTGAATTAAAGCATTAATCTCTTTCCATTTGATCCCAATAGTTTGATTGGTACTGTATGTGTGTTGATCTGAGCTCTCGTCCTCCGTCACGCTGTGATCTGATAATGTTTACTGACGTGTTGTTGGTATCTCACAAACACATTCAGTCATATGTTTTCATTCTCTGAGACAGGAAAAAAACACTATGAAAGTGGAAATCAAACTACAGATATCACTGCACTGCTCAACAGTGATTGAATCCCGAAGTAAATTATTAGTTTTGATTCATTAGGTCACTGATTCACCAAAAGCAGGATCATTGTTGAGGTTATATGAGGATTTGGGGTCAGTAAGATATTTTCCCCCCGCTTTTATTTATCAAGGACATGTTAAATTGATCAAAAGTTACAGTAAAGTCATTAAGTTTCAAAAGATTTCTATTTTAAGGCGAGACACTGCAGGTGAAAAGGGGAAAAAAATGAATCAATAGTTATGACCTTACTTACCCAGATGATTGATTACATTGATAATTGCAAACATTTTTTGTATTACAAGTTTTCTAAAATGTTAGGTTTAAATATGCAAATGAGGCATTATTTAATGAAATATGTGACCATGGACCACGAAACCAGTCATAAGGTTAAATTTTACAAAACTGAGATTTATACATCACATGAAAGCTCAATAAATAAGCTTTCTATTGATGTATTGTTTGTTAGGATAGGACAATATTTGGCCGAGATACATCTGTTGGAATATCTGGAATCTGAGGGTGCAAAAAAATCAAAATACTGAGAAAATCACCTTTAAAGTTGTCCAAATTAAGTTCTTAACAATGCATATTACTAATCAAAAATTACATTTTGATAGGTTTACAGTAGGAATTTTACAAAAAAGCTTCATGGAACATGATCTTTACTTAATTTCCTAATGATTTTTGACATAAAAGAAAAATCAATAATTTTGACCCATACAATGTATTTTTGGCTATTGCTACAAATATACCCCAGCGACTTAAGACTGGTTTTGTGGTCCAGGGTCACATATGTGCTAACTTGCATACATTTCTAGTACAAAAAAGTCAGTTTCAAGTGGGGGTATCTAATTTCGTCACAACATAATTCTGAAAAAATTAAAACAGACAGGAAATTTTTTACCATTTTTTGAGGAATAAAATGTTGTATAAAATCAAGCGAATTATATATGAACAAATCCCTCTGTAAAAACCTTCAGGATATAGCCAGGAATAAAAATGTAAAGTTTAGTGTGTAAGTGCTACTGATGTGGAGATTTATGGCTCAGTGTAGGAGAAAAAACTCATTTTAAGAAAACGGCCTTTAAAGTTGTGTATTCTAATTGAAATCTATTGATAAAAATAGATAAAGTGCTATGAAAGAAACACTTAACAGTGTCTTTTGGATGTTTTCTTTCCACTAGTCACTAAAAACACTTTAGGAAAAACCAAAAAGTCCAAAATCTCAAATTTGACAGGTGCATGAAAAAACAACATTTTTGCCTGCAGTGTCTCCCCTTAAATAAATGCTGTTGTTTTGAGCTTTCTATTCATCTGTGAATCCTGAAAAATAAAACGCATGACTGTTTCCACAACGATATTGTGCAGCACAACTGTTTTCCAAATGTTTGAGCAGCAAATCAGCAAATTAGAATGATTTCTGAAGGGTCAAGTGACTGAATACTGCAGTAATGAGGCTGAAAATTCAGCTTTAATCACAGAAATAAATTACATTTTAACAGATATTCACATAGAAAACAGGTGTTTTAAATTGAAATAATATTTACTTTTTTTTACCATTTTTAATGTATTTTTATCAAATAAATTCAGCCTTGGTGAGCGAAAAGACTCTTTCAAAAATATGACATGGTAGTGTCTGGTGTGAAAAGCGTGCTAAAGCAGAAATTATATTTTTATATAATAACATATGTGACCCTGGACCACAAAACCAGTCATAAGGTTAAATTTTTACAAAACTGAGATATATACATCATATGAAAGCTCAATAAATAAGCTTTCTATGGTTTGTTAGGATAGGACAATATTTGGCCGAGATACATCTATTTGAAAATCTGAAATCTTAGGGTGCAAAAAATCAAAATACTGAGAAAATCACCTTTAAAGTTGTCCAAATTAAGTTCTTAGCAATGCATATTACTAATAAAAAATTACATTTGGATAGGTTTACAGTAGGAATTTTACAAAAAATCTTCATGGAACATGATCTTTACTTAATTTCCTAATGATTTTTGGCATAAAAGAAAAATCAATAATTTTGACCCATACAATGTATTTTTGGCTATTGCTACAAATATACCCCAGCGACTTAAGACTGGTTTTGTGGTCCAGGGTCACATATTTAGTGTGTTTGTTCATCTGATGTCAAATGTGTCATCTTTCCCTATTGATTTTGGGCTTTAGATGTGACTGAACAGATATGAAATCTAATGGAGGTTTATTTAACGCCATAAACTAAATAATTCAACTGTTTGAGTCACATGATCACACTAAAAACTGTCCATTTTTCTCTCTTTCAGGTGTGTAACATTGGAAGGTCAGATGATCAGGGCAGAACAACGGCTGTGAGGCTCTGAGCTGTTCAACACATCTACAGACAGACAGACAGACAGACAGACACAGGTGAGCCGCTCACAGACATCAGGAGTGTTTGTCCTGCTCACAGCTTCAGCTGTAAATCTGCTGTTATGAATATAGAGACGAGGTCATGGGGTCTCACGCATACAAACATCCATCTGTCTGAGAAATCTGAGAGATGCTTTGTTTCCCTTGACCTGCTGATGCAGGCGTTTGGATTAGGGGTGTGTGAAATTGACAAAAAAAAAAAAAAATTGTGATATTTTTGGGATGTTTTTGATTTGAACAGTAATGGAATCAGATTTTTCTGAGTGTGTTTTTGTGTTGGTTTATTCCTTTCCTGGATAAATAAATGACACTAAAACTGCCAGCAGGTGGTGGCAAGTATTTTGTCCTGATGAGTTAGTCATTGAATTATTCATTCAACCGATTAGTTGAAAACGGCTGATTTATTTGGAAACAGGTTTATGAATGGATCATTGAATCATTGACTCAAATGATTTGTTCAAATACAGATTCATTCAGAAATGAAAAGCTGCTGTGTTGCTCTGAGATGAGATGCTCTGACTTTGTTTATGAAACAAAATATTAACTTTTTTGAACTGTGTATAAATGGTCTCATTCGTGATCGCCTTACATGCTGATATTCGGGAAAACAGCACTATTACGCCCAAGTTTACTTCACCATTTTGCAATTAAATCCTAATCTAATCATGACAAACTGTATATAGTTGGAAAGGACTAACTCAAAAATCTACTTCATAACAGGAGTTCTAACTTTTGTAACAAACAGACTTCCTCGTTGCCTAT
The DNA here is from genome assembly GCF_049309525.1 of Garra rufa. Lineage (NCBI taxonomy): Eukaryota > Metazoa > Chordata > Actinopteri > Cypriniformes > Cyprinidae > Garra > Garra rufa. The sequence continues at coordinate 2,152,554 of NC_133383.1, read as the reverse complement.
TTTCCTATCACACTTTAGAAATTATATATATATATATATATATATTAGTTGAAAACTTTAAAAGTCATTTTAAAATCAGACATTGCATTAACATGGAAAATGTACATCAAAATCATATTACAAAATGTTTTCTTTCAAAAATTATAAATATTTAAGTTTGATTTAGACTTTATTCTTGTAATATTTTGGCTTTATTCTCATAGTATTTAGAATTTATTCTCATAATATTTTGCCTTTATTTTCTAAACATTTCGACATTATTCTCAAAATATTTCAACTTTATTCTCAAAATATTTCAACTTTATTCTCAAAATATTTCAACTTTATTCTCATAGTATTCAGACTTTATTCTCGTAGTATTTTAACGTTATTCTCCTAATTTTTCGACATTATTCTCAAAATATTTCAGCTTTATCCTCAAAATATTTCAACTTTATTCTCATAATATTTTGACTTTTTTCGTAATATTTCTATTCTCGTAATATTTTGACTTTATTCTCATAATATTTTGACTTTATTTGTAATATTTCGATTTTATTCTCATAGTATTTCAATTTTTTTCGTAATATTTTGACTATTCTCGTAGTATTTTGACTTTACCCTCATAATATGTTGTTTTATTTTCGAAACATTTTGACTTTATTCACAAAATATTTCAACTTTATTCTTGTAATATTTTGATATTAATCTCCAAATATTTCGAATTTATTCTCGTAAAATTTCGCCTTTATTTTTAAAACATTTCGACTTTATTCTCGTAATATTTCCACTTTATTCACATAATATTTGAACTTTATTCTCAAAACATTTAAACTTTATTCCCAAAATATTATAACTTTATTCTTGTAATATTTTGACTTTTTTCTCAAAATATTTTGACTTTATTCTCAAAATATTTTGACTTTTTTTCTCAAAAATGTTTGACTTTATTCTCAAAAATGTTTGACTTTATTCTCATAGTGTTTTGACTTTACTCTCATAATATGTTGTCTTTATTTTCAGAACTTTTCGACTTTATTTACGTGATATTTCAAATTATTTTGATTTTATTCTCATAGTATTTATAATTTATTCTCATAGTATTTATAATTTATTCTCATAGTATTTATAATTTATTCTCATAGTATTTATAATTTATTCTTGTAATATTTCGCCTTTTTTTCAAAACATTTTGACTACTCTCGTAATATTTTTACTTTATTCTCGAAATAATTTATACATATTAGTGATATTAAATAATGCACACCTGTAGTTTGGATGCACATGCTGAAATCCATGTTTTTTGAGTCTGAGCGTGTGTTTTTTTGCTTGAGATCCTCTCGTGACACTCAAGCGGTTGGAGGTTTGTTATCGCAGGACAGACTATGTCTGGTCTATATTTGTTTGTCGGAGCGGCTGATGCTCCCACACCTGCTGTCGGGCTCAAATGATCAGCCGTTCATTGTGTTTGTGTGCTGACAGCAGACACGCACACGCTACATAACTCAACTCTCACACAGACTGACTGAACTTACACACACAGATACGTCTAACAGTTGATCAGAAGCACGAATGTGAAAGAATCACTTAAATATTCAAATAATGTGCGCCGTTCTGAATGTTAAAATGCTTTCATAATATATTCATTATTGATTATATATTTACATGTTTTTTCTCTAGAATTATGCATGATATAATGCGAAATGATCTGAAGCACTTTTTATTTGACTGTTATGCGTCCTACAGACCAAGTACGAGAACATTAAGACTGTTTTAAGAATCTCTGAGAGATTCAGTACCAAAGTTTGATTCATTTCTGTTGGTCAGTCAGAAGAATATTACAGGAAACAATCATAAATAAACAATCAAAGCAAGCCTCGAATAAATAAATAAATAAACAAATAGGGGCTAAATAAACAAATGTTGAAATATAAATAAATAAAGCATACATAAATATACTTACAAACATACATTTAATATTATACACTACCAGTCAAAAGTTTGGACACACTTGACTTAATGTTTTTTAGTTTTTTTTTTTTTAGTTAAATATTAATTATTTAAAAAAAATACAATACAATACAATACAATATTTTATTTTATTTTTAAATACAAATTGTGCCAAGGAATGACTCTTGTTTTTAAGAAAAACTGAAGTTAAGAATTTTTTTCCCTTGAAAAAAACAAAAACAAATGTTTTTCTTGTAAAACAAACTGAGAATCATTCCTTGCCACAATTTGTATTTAAAAAATAAAATAAAATCAAACCAAATAAAATAAAATAAAATACAATTAAATTAAATTTAAAAAATATATTGTATTGTTTTGTTTTTTTTAAATAAGTAATATTTGACTAATAATTAAAAAAAAAAAGTCAAGTGTGTCCAAACTTTTGACTGATAGTGTATATTGAAATTAAATAATTATAATAAAATAAAATTAATATATCTCTTCTGGAATTTACTGCTGGCTCTGATAGTGGGTAAACATGAGATTTAATTCGTTTTGGTTAAAGCTAATGGGTAGTCTTTGGTCTCATTAAACTATTATTTGTTCCAAAACAAATAGTTTTGCCAAAATCTCATCATGTTCATGGAAATCGTATGCTGTATATCAGAGTACAGTCGACTGAATTGCCTAGCAACTTTTATGATGACGATGACTGTTGTTGTTGTTTATTAAATAATTATTATTTAATAAATAATATTTTATATGAAATAATAGTAATATTTAAGCGTTTAGTTTTGAGAAACGGTGTTTGTGTTCGTGATGGTGATTTTAGTAACATGCTCCGCCATTAGATGGCGACAAGAGGCTGTTTTCACGAGTCAGCAGTAAAGACTTTTATTTTGAAAAATTTGAAACGGAAGTTATTTTTAGTTTCAACAGCAGTTTGACGCAGCGAGGAAATGCACTGAGCAGCAAAAACACCCTTAACAGAAGAAAAGATATATACGTTAGGACCAAAATAACACTTTCCTCAAAAGTTTTATTCATTGACTGTTTATTTTGAATACGAAATCGATCTGAAGGATGAATTCTGGATCAGATGCTGGTACGTTAATCACACTCGCTCCCTCATAATAACGTTTCTCTACATAAAACAGTAATACAAGAAGATTTTAATGAAGCAAATCAACGTTTCTTCATCACTAGTTAACTTTTAAAGTGGCGTTTTCGATTTAGTAACGGAGGCTTTTGCTGCTAACCCTGTTCAACTGTCAACTTTAGATTTGAATTTGTGGCGGAAGGAAGTAGTTCTGCGCAAAAGAGCACTTTTAAAGACACTGTTGTTATTTTATTATGTATTTACACACTGGTGCCGTCGAACTGTTCTATAAATGCAATACCACACTCGTAGACGTGAGATACGTCTGTTTATATAACAGTTCGTGGTTCTCAAATCTGATCGGTATCGCTACAGAACGCCCTTTCATAATTTTGTATCACTCCGCTTGTTCTAGCCGGGTCTTTTTTCCGAGTGACATGGCAGACGCCAAATCCCTAGCATTTTATAAATATTACTGTTTTTGTGTTACGGAATATTGTTTTAAGAGGTTTTCAGGCGAGAATGTACTTGTTTATAGTTCAAATATGCAAATATGCTATTTGAAAATTTGCTTTGGCGTTTTCGGACTTGTGAGATCCATATCGTCAGGGGGCGTTCTGTACTCGTTTTTGTTGTTGCTGTTTATTAAATATTATTACTTAATAAATAAAAATGTATATAAACCATAATTTAAATAATGTATTTAATAATAGTGTTTAGTATTGAGGAGCGTGTGTGTATGATTTTAGTTACATTGTTCCGCCATTAGGTGGCGACAAGAGACTGTTTTTATGAGTGAGCAGTAAAAATTAATTTTGGGACTTTTAAACTGAAAACTTATTAAGCGGGAGTTTTTGATAGTTATACATCATCTGAAAACTGAATCAATAAGCTCTCCACTGATGCTATGGTTTGTTAAAATACGACAATATTTGGCTGATATACAACTATTTGAAAATCTGGAATCTGAGGGTGCAAAAAAAATCTAAATAGTGAGGAAATCATCATTAAAGTTGTCCAAATGAAGTTCTTCGCAATGCATATTACTAATCAAAAATTAAGTTTTGATATATTTACTAGGGGTGTAAATCGGAGCCTTCAAGACGATTCGATACGATACCGATTTCTTAAGCCAACGATTCGATTATTTTCGATACTTCAGAATTCCCTGTGATACGATGCGATTCGATTCAATATTAGATATTTTTACATGATATCTATTAAGTTTCAAATAAATCAACAAAAATGGTAAATAATTTGCCTTTTATTGAGAATACAGAAACAGTATTCTATTCACATAATGTGTATGTTCCACTAAAGCAGTTGTGCTCAATGCACTGCAAATAGAACAGCAAATATAAGTTACTGCATCTACAAAGTGCAATCAGATAAATTGTAATAAGAAAAAAAAAAAAAAAAACTTATAGTGCAGGTCTACTATGGCCAATTAGCCTATTCATCGTTTTAAAAAAGTTTCTTTCATACAAAATTGGTTACATTTTAAAAATAAAATTTTCATCTTATTAAGAGGTAATGGTCACACATCCTCTGCAGTAGATGAACTGCAAATAGAATACTACTCCACAAAATCAGTTCAAAATCATCGCTCTTGAAAGTCAGACAACAACGTGAGGTCTGTGAACATGAACAACATCATAGACGGACTGTGAAACGAAAGTAACGCGTGTGAAGAAGAAGACAGTGAGGTTAGTGCCACCCGCAGCTTAGGAGTAGGTAGTGCGCTTAATACATCGGAGCAGACAGTAAAAGAAAGGTCGGAACGGATTCTAAAAATAGACAAGTGAACAAACAGGCGGCAAAATAAACACATTAATCGATATTCTTGCGGACGAATCGATGCATTGAAGCGGCGGCTGCATAATCGATGCATCGATACGAATCGATTAATATTTACACCCCTAATATTTACAGTAGGAAATTTACAAAAGATCTTCATGGAACATGATCTTTACTTAATATTTTAATGATTTTTAACATAAAAGAAAAAATCTATAATTTTGACATTGTGTCTTTTGGCGATTTTTCTTTTATGCCAAAAATCATTTGGATATTAAGTAAAGATCATGTTCCATGAAGATATTTTGTACATTTCCTACCGTAAATATATCAAAACTTAAAAATACAGACAAAAATATCTAAATATACTTCTAAAATATAATTTATTCATGTGATGAGGTGTCACATGATCCTTCAGAAATCATTCTAATCAATCTAAATCTTTCTAATATGCTGATTTATTAGAATTATCAATGTTGGAAACAGTTGTGCTGCCAAATGTTTTTTTTTTTTTTTTTTGGAACCTGTGATTCTTTTTTTTTTTTTCTTCTTTTTTTTGATGAATAAGTTAAAAAGAACAACATTTACTGAAAATATAAAGATTTCCTAACAATGTAAATCTATGCGATCACTTTTTATCAATTTAACACATCCTCCTTGGTGAATAACAGCATTAATTTCTTTCAGAAAAAAAAGAAACAAAAAAGAAAGAGTTAACGTTTACTGACCCCAGACTTTTGAGCAGTAGTGTATATTGTTACAAAACCTTTCTATTTTAAATAAATGCTGTTCTTTTTAACCTTATATATTATTGCTCAAAGAATCCTGAAAAGAGTATCACAGCTTCTAAAAGAATATTAAGCAGCACAACTGTTTTCAACACTAATAATAAATCAGCGTATTAGAATGATTTATGAAGGATCATGTGATGTGAGTAATGATGCTGAAAATTGAGCATTAAAATATCACAGGAATAAATTATATTTTAAAACATATTCACATAGAAAACAGTTGTTTTAAATTAAAATAATATTTCTAATTTTTCTGTATTTTTGATCACTCATTCCTGCACAATCACGACCTCAGATCATTTCTTGTGTTGTATTTCTGATCCTGAGCAGCTCATTTTTGTGTGTTGTTCTCGGTTTCTTTCATGTCACGTGTGTGTTCTAATTTTGTGGATGTTAATTGGCGAGTGGAGGCAGGTGGCGCCACCGGTTGCTCAGAGGCTCGTTAGCGCAGCGCTGTGTAATGGCTTTGTCTCTAGTGTGAATATGAACGCTGGTGCATGAACTCTTGACACAGCCATTCATCCATGATCGGCCCAGAAACCCCCATCCGGACCTTCACATCTGAGCCTGCCACACACATTATACACAGCGTTATCATTAACCCTCAAAGACCGAGACAGCCATCCGCGGCTAAAAATAACTATTGTTCTTAAAAGTTTAATAACTTTTGAAGTTATCCAATTTGAATGCTTTAAAAAGTCTCGTAATGCACAGAGTCAAATTTATCTCATATTCAGAGGCTCCGTAGTGAGAGTGATTACGGCATCGCATTTCCTCAGCACTGATTCGTCAGATCAAACCAATGCAGTTGGGTCCTGTGAGCCAAACAGGAATGATTGCTGATGCTTAGTCCCACCCCTGTGCCCAGATTGGCTCAAACTGGCATCTATTCAACCAATAAACATAGGTTTTTTGAATCACTAATTAGCAAGTTTCTTTGGAAATCTGAACAAACGCAAAGTGAAAGTAAAGTGCGTCTTGCGTGCATGAAAACAAACGCAAAATAAGACATTTGCATGACAGCATTCTTTGAAAAAGCACAGAAATACTCACGACAGAGCCCTTTGACATAACACAAACCTAAAACAAGGATGAAACAGCAGTGCATATCAGATAAAGCACTGGAATTTAGGTTTTAGCAACACTAGGCGATCTCCCTTTAAAATAGATTGGGACGCAGACTACAGCCAGCAGATCCATCTATTTGGTTGTTATATTATGTAACTAATTCTTATATAGATGTTAAAGATTATTTGCACTATTTTTTTGTTGCACTCTGTATATTTCTCTCTCATTGTGTGTAGTTTGTGTATAATTTGGACTGGTTATATTTTTGTTGCACAAGACAACTTGTGCAATTGTTTTCATTACTTCCTACACTCTTAGTGTTTATTGTTAATACTTATTCTTATATTAAGAATATATTTATCTGAAAAAGTAACTTTTTTTTTTTTACTGTGTTTTGCTATTATATAACACTGACTTTACTCCAGAAATGTTTTTGCACAGGTCTATATTGTCAATAAACTCAATAGGCCTGGTTTTCACTGAAAAGCTTGTAATAATATTGTAATATATGGCTATAACTTGCTTGGGGATTGTTATATATAGACAAAATATGGCTGCTTTATCTTATGAATTTTAATTAATTTCAAATGACTCACTCAGGTATTTGAGTAAAATGTGTCTAAAGTACAGTTTGTGTTTTGTGAGTTGGAAAACATACTTATCTATAGCCCTTATCGAAGTTACTACAAACAAGAAAACATCAGAAGAACCTAATAAAGGATCATATCAATGTCATATGAAATACAATAGTCAAATAGAAAAGGACAAAATAGAATACATTAGAATCAGTGTTAACTTAGCATGACTGAGATACTATTGTAGTTTTTTTTTTTTTACATTTTAATTTTTTTTGCTTTCATTTTAGTAGGTTTGCTGTGTAAAAATCTGTGTAAATTAAAATGAGAAATATTACATTTGCAACTAGCTGAAAAGTTATATTTATATTTTAAAAAGTATTTTTTTAAATTATAAAATATTCTCAAATATTTACATATATAGTTTTTGTTATTTGAAATAAGCTGAAATATATATATATATATATATATATATATATATATATATATATATATATATATAATTTCAGTTTATTTCAAATAACAAAAACACTTTTATTGTTTTAGTTTTAGTTCTGTTGTAACCCTGAATAGAGTAGAAAATAGAAAAAAAATTTTTATTGCAGATTTATTTTTATTTTCTATTTTCACTTTAATTTTAGTAAAGTGTAAAATAAGTTTTAGTGAAGTTTTTGTATGTTTTTGTCATTTTATCAGTACTTTTTTA
>NC_133383.1:2112907-2144089 GCF_049309525.1 Garra rufa | reverse complement strand
ACATGAACTAATAATGAACTGCACTTATACAGTATTTATTAATCTTTGTTAATGATAATTTCAACATTTACTAATGCATTATTAAAATTTTGTTAACATTAGTTAATGCAGTGTGAACTAACATGAACAAACAATGAACAACTGTATTTCCGTTAACTAATGGTAATAAAGATTAGTTAATACAGTAACAAATGTATTGCTCATGGTTAGTTCATGTTAGTTAATACATTAACTAAGGTTTAACTAATGAACCTTATTGTAAAGTGTTACCAAAAAATCTATATATATATATATAAAATAACAATTATATAAACTTATTTTTACATTTTAATAAATTTGTTTAATTTACTAATTGAATATTTCATAATTTATTTATTCATTCATTTTTCAGAAATGTTGTGGGTTTTATTTTTCTGAACGTAAGGAATGTCATTTGAGTTTATAAAACTTTAAAAATTTAATAATTTATTAAACATTTTAACAATAACTTTGTAATATGCAGTGTTTTATATTTTCAGAAATTCATTCAATTTTTAACATTTATTACAATTTTATTAAAAAAAAAAACAGTGGTAATGTAATTAATGCATAAAATTGAACAATTTACTTAGTCTTTTAAAATGTATTTCCTTTTTTTGGCAAAGACATCAGGTTTATTATGTAAAGTATGGATGATATTGTGATGTTCCTTAAAATCATGTTTTAATAAACTATATTAATATTATTGTTCTAATATTTGAACATTTTATTACCATTTTGGATGTGTGTGTGTGTATATATAATATTTTATTATATCTTATTTATATAAAAAATATTATCAAAATATAATATACAAAATAAAATTACACATATTTTATAATAATAATACTATATATATATATATATATATATATATATATATATATATATATATATATATATATAATTTTTTTTTTTCTAAATAAAATTAGAAAAACTCTCCTTAGATAACTTTTTAAAATCTAATCATCTGCGCTGACATCATTGTAATATTTGCATACTGACTCATGATTGGTCATGTTCCATGCAACTATTAACTATTTAAAACTGGTGTAAAAATAGTGTAATGTTTCTAATGCACGATAAAAGATCTGATGCGTCACTTCAAAATAAAGCAAAGATTAAAAACTTGAATCAAATTTTTGGATTAAAATTTAAAAAGTAATTAGTGCATAAAACTTTACAATTTAATTTATCTTTTAAAATGTAATTCATTTCATTTTTTCAAGACATCAGAGGTTTATTATTTAAAGTAAAAAATGGATGATATTTCATTAGTAAAATAAATATATATTCAAATTTAAAAATAAGTTAGTTTTTTATGTAATTGTTTTTTGTTTGATAGTTTAAAAATTATTTTCTACTAAATAAAATTATATATATATATATATATGTATGTGTGTGTGTGTGTGTGTGTGTGTGTATGTATAATTTTATTTTGTAAAAAATAATTTTTAAACTATAAAACAAAAAACATTTTTTGATAAAAAGAGTGAAAATGTAATCAGTGCATAAAACTTTACAATTTACAATTTAATTAGTCTTTTAAAATGTAATTTTAAGACATATTTTCAAGACGTAAGAGGTTTATTATTTAAAGTAAAACATGGGTGATATTTAATTAGTAAAATAAGTGAATATATTAAAAATAAGTTTGTATAATTGTTTTTTGTTGTGTGTGTGTGTATATATAAGTGTATATATATATATATATATATATATATATATATATATATATACATATATATATATATTCTTTTTTCTAATTAAAGTTAGAAAAACTCTCCTTAGATAACTTTTTAAAATCTAACCATCTGCGCTGACATCATTGTAATATTTGCATACTGACTCATGATTGGACATGTTCCATGCAACCATTAACTATTTAAAACTGGTGTAAAATAGTGTAATGTTTCTAATGCACGATAAAACATCTGATGTGTCATTTCAAGATAAAGCAAAGAGTAAAAACTTTCCTCTACTGCCTCTGCAACATTGAAACCTGAGTGAGTGAGTTCAGGAATCGGTTATTAAACCCCATGTTGATGAATGACTGATGTATGTTAACTTTAGAGGAGTGAGATTGAATGATGGCTATGTGTGAGCGTGTTAATGTAGTCTAGCTGGAGGTGTCAGACGCAGCTCTTTAGGGCCTGTGGTTTGAATCCACCCTCACATAAACCCCTGCTGCTGAATCAAGACGTCAACAAACCACTTACTGGCTGGGTTTTAGAGCTGTTTTTAGACATAACATGGAGTAAACTGTAGTAAAATCATGGTGTATTGCTTTTGCAAAACGTGAAACAGCAACTTAATGGTCAGTTTGTTCTATTAATAATCAGAATAAACAAGTTTAGAGTCAGATGTATCAGTTTTACAACATGGCAGACAAATAAGCGTCTCATTAGTGCGCGAGGGAGAACCTTGTGCTGTTTTTGGCCTGTGCCTGCTGTTGCCTGGATGATGGAAAATCACGGCGTGTCTCTGTCGCAGTCAAAGGCTAAATGCGCTCTGAGTTTGTTTATGTGTTTGTGTGTGGAGAGACTAGATCGTCCACAAGTGTGCCAGATTTAACCTGTTTACTAGCGAACATCTGATCATTTGAAAACTCTTACATCAGGATGAGAACATGAATCGGTTCTAGAGGAATTGAAATGTTCATTTTGTCCATTATACAGGCTTTATTTTGCTCAAGCTGATCGTATTTCTAGATTCTGTTTGAATTGTTAAAGTTTTAATAATCAAAAAAATTGGTAACACTTTACAAGATGTCAACAAACCACTTAGGACTGGCCGTGTTTTAGGGCTGTTTATATACATGGCATGGAGCAAACTGTAGTAAAATCATGGTGTATTGCTTTTCCAAAATGTGAAACAGCAACTATATGGTCAATTTGTTCTATTAATAATAGAATAAACAAGTTGTATCTGTTTTATAAACAAGTTTGATCTGCTTTGTGTTTTATTTTGCTCATGCTGATTGCATTTGAATTGTTGAATTGTTTACACTGTAAAAAGTTCAGCAGCTGCCTTAAGTTTTTAAGTTAAATCAGCTTAAAACTACGAGTCATTTTAACTTATTACAATAAAAATGAGTTGATATAACTTGAGTTTAAATGGCTTGAGTTGATTTAACTTAAAATCTTAAGGCAACTGCTAAACTTAAGTTTTTAAGTGGAAACTGGTGAAAACTTTTTACTGTGTTCGTTTTATTAATCGAAAAAGGTATCTTATCATAACTTGGTAACACCTTACAATAAGGTGTTATTTGTTAACATTAGTTGATGTATTAACTAACAACTAATGAACAATACATTTGTTACAGTATTGATTGATCTTTGTTAATGTTAGTTAATAAAAATACAGTCGTTCATTGTTAGGTTTGTTAGTTCACAGTGCATTAACTAATGTTAGCAAACACAACTTGTGATTTTGCATTAGTAAATGTTGAAATTAATAGTATTATTCATTTTTAGTTCATGTTAACTATTGTATTTAACTAATGTTAGCAAATTAATCTTATTGTAAAGTTAAATTTAATTTAATACTTTATAATTTCATGGACTCCATTTTTAATGGTTAATCAAAATTGTATTATCATAAAGAATATCTATTGGCTTTATAAAACATTTTTTGTAAAATAATTTTTACAATTTTAAAATATTTGTTTCATTGAATAATTAAATATTGAATAATATTGTTCTGTGCAATGTTTTAATTTTTCTGCATTCCATTTTAATGTTTTTCCACAATTTTAATAATCATTCATTAAATATGATATAATATTATTATTCTTTTTTTTAATTTAATATATTTGATTAATTTAATTATTAACAATAGCAGTAATATTGTCATGTGCAATGTTCAATTATTATTATTATTATTGTTATTGTTATTAGTATTATTTTTTTTCCCCCCAGAAATTCAGTTTTATTTTTTCTGGACTCAGTTTTAATGGTTTAACTAAATTTCAGTAATCATAAAGAATGTCATTTGAGTTAATAAAACTTTCATAAAACTTAATACATTTATAATTTATTAATAATACATTTATAAACTTAATATTTTATTAAACTCTTAAACAATAATGTTGTCCTATGCAGTGTATATATACAAATATATATAAAATTATTAAGTTTATAAATGTATTATTAATAAATTATAAATGTATTAAGTTTTATGAAAGTTTTATTAACTCAAATGACATTCTTTATGATTACTGAAATTTAGTTAAACCATTAAAACTGAGTCCAGAAAAAATAATTAATTATAATTTATTATAATTAATAATTAATTTACTATATTTATATTAATAAATATAGTAAATATATACATTTAATATATTTATTTAATTTAATAATCAACAATATGTTTAAATTTTATTATTATTATTATTATTATTATAATAGCTAAATAACTATTTTTTGTCATTTGAGTTCATAAAACTTTCCTAAATAATATAATAAAATATTTAATACATTTAAAATTTATTAATAATACATTTATAAACGTATTAATTTATTAAACTTTTTAACAATAACTTTGTCCTATGCAGTGTTTTATTTTTTATTTTTCAGAAATTCTGCTGTTGGTTTTTATTTTTCTGGATTCTGTGTTTTATAATTTAATACAAATATGTTTAATTATTATTATTATTATTATAACTAAATAACTACATTTTAGTAATCATAAAGAATGTCGTTTGAGTTAAAAAAACATTCATAAATAATATAATAGTTAATAAATGTATCATTTATTAATAAAACTAATAATTTTTATTATTATTTTCAAATAAAATCTGCTATTGGTTTTTTAATTTTTCTGGATTCTGTGTATTATAATTTATTTAAAAAAATCTAATTAATGCACAAAAATGTAACAATTTAATTCATCTTATGATTTAAATAATTTAAAATGTAATCAAATGAAATTTGAACAAGTCCTTTCTTTTTTGGGCGAACACATCAGAGGTTTATTGTTTAAATTAAAACATGGATGATATTGTGATATATTCTTAAAAATTAATGTTTTAATAAACAATATTAATATTATTTGCGATAGTAGTATTTTTCTGTCATAATTTCTTAAAGTTAAACGTTAAAAGTGAAAAATGGCGTTTGAGATTTTTAGAAAAATTCGTTTATTAAGCCCCTGTCTAGAGATCTCAAATGCTCCAAATAGTGATTAGACATCTAAAAGTTTCTTTTTTTTTTTTTTTTACATTTACTGAGAGGATTAGCTTTTCTCTGCTCACTTCTCATGCTGACTGTCAATCAAAGTGTGCGCATAAATACACATACACAGAATTACAGTATTTCAGTATTCACTCAAACATAATCTATTCCTAAGTGAACGCTTGGGGAACTGTTGGGGAAAAACATCTGATGTTTAACATTATATTTGATTGGTGCATTAATGTTAATCTAACCATTAAAGAAAAGAGAGAATCACTCGCTGCACTTCTTTAAACTGCTTTTGTAGTTTTAATAATCCATTTATTTCTAATAAACACATTTGAGTATTTGTTTTTCACACATGAATGCTTTTGTTTAAATATAATATGATAAAGGTAATGCATTATTTGTTGCTTTCTTGGCTATTTGTTATACTGTTTTTCACATCTGTTCTTATTTATAATAGCAAAGATAAAATAAAATAAAAATAGCTGTATTGTGATTATTAATATAGTAATTGTTAAGAAGAACTGAAGGAAAACTTTAATCTTTGTCATAATCAACTTTGCTGACTCGGGTGTAGTGTAGTCCAACAAATCATGCATCATAATTTTTTTAATAAATCAATTTTTAGTTAATTGTGACTGGTTTGATCAGCATTGTTCACATATTATTCTCAGGAGGAAGCACATGTGAAGGAGGTAAACAACAACAACGCATGCGCTATGTTTAAGATGGTATGGCAAGTGTAAACGCATGAATCGAAATGGGTCACAATTGAAAGCGTGCAACAAATCAGAAGTGTGCACAAGGCCATAGTGTGTAATGTATGTGGCCTATATGAATGCGTTGCCTTTTTTGTGGTTGCTAAAGGAGCGCAATAACCGCGGTTGTCTGAATTGACTAAGATTACATGAAATAACCAAGATCAGACGGTTATTTAATCGTGACAGGCTTATTTTCATGGCTTGTGCTGTTGTACGTCTGTTTTATACACTAAATCTTCTGTTATGATGCATGAAGATTTGAAATTTTTCATAGAAGCTTGCTTGCCCTGCCGTTGTGGTAATGAATCAATTCCCACATTGTTTTTCTTTGCTAAATTCCCTTTAAGCATTTTATTGCTCTTGTTGAACCCCTCGCCGCGGCACATTGGCATCAGCACTTTATTTAACCGCTCTTAAAACCTCTTTCTTCGGAGTGAGAAGACTGATTATTCCTCCTTACCCAGCGTCCCCCGCATGATTCTTGCTGTGACGGTTTCTTAGTCCTCTTGAGAAGTTTTGTTTTGCCTTACCCAGCATTCCCGGTGACTTCAAAGCCTTTGTGATTGTTTGGTGCTCTGTGGCGGCCCATTGTGCTGGCTTTGCATATTCATGAGGATCGTCTTTCTCTCGCTCACCAATGGCTCACGGTTGGGATGCTGGGAGCTTGAAAGCAGGACACCATGAGACCTGAAGAAACTCTCAAGAAGTAGAACAATTAGACGTTCAGGGTCTGTGTTTAGTGAGGTAAGCTGAAATGCTTTAGAGTTTGGTTTTAAGGCAAGATACTTCAGACAAAAACATTGTGTTTTCATGCACTGGTCAGTTTTGAGATTTTGGATCATTTGGCTTTTCAGGTGTTGTTTTAGACTAGTGGAAAGAAAGCATCCAAAATAGACTTTTTAGTATTTATTTTATTGCACGTTATGTATTTGAATCTGTAGATTTCACTTACAATACATATCTTTAAAGAGTTTTTCCTCCACTTCAGCAGCACTTACATGCACCAGAATTTACAGTTTTATTCCTTTATATATCCGAAATGTTTTTATAGAGGGGTTTGTTGATCTTATTTATGAATTTATTTTTGCACTTTATCTATTTGCATCTTTATATTTCACTTACAATACATATATTTAAAGAGTTTTTCCTCCACTTCAGCAGCACTTACATGCACCAGAATTTACAGTTTTATTCCTTTATATATCCTAAATGTTTTTATAGAGGGGTTTGTTGATCTTATTTATGATTTTATTTTTGCACTTTATCTATTTGCATCTTTACATTTCAATTACAATACATATTTTTAAAGGCCGTTTTCTCAAAAAATACGATTTTTTTCTCCTCTTCATTAGCACTTACATGCACCAAAATTTACAGTTTTATACATTTTTATATCCTGGATATTTGTATAGAGGGGTTTGTGGATATATAATTTCCATGATTTTACTTTTGTACTTTATCTTTTTGCATCTTTAGGTTTCAGTTACAGTGTGTTTTCTCAAAATGAGTGTTTCTCAACTTCAGCAGCACTTGCATAAACCAAAATGTAGTTTTATTCCTATCTATATTCTGAAATATTTTACTAAGGGGTTTGTTGATATCATTTGCAAGATTTTATTTTTGCACTTTATCTATTTGCGACTTTAGATTTCAATTACAATATCTTTGAAGGCTGTTTTCTTAAAATTAGTTTGTTTGTCCACTTCAGCAGCACTTTTATTCACCAAAATTGACAGTTGTATTCCTATCTATGTTCTGAAAGATTTTACTCAGGGGTTTGTTGATATATAAATTCTATTATTGCACTATTTGCGACTTTAGATTTAAATTACAGTAAGGCATTTTCTAAAAAATTAGTTTGTTTCTCCACTTCAGCAGCACTTACATACACCAAACTTAACAGTTTTATTCTTTTCTCTATTCTGAAGGATTTTACAGAAGGGTTTGTTGATATATCATACACCTAGTTTTATATAACATTTCATTTCTAAAAACATGAAAATTTCATTTTTTTCTGACTGTTGGAAGTAATTCATTATTTATGCAGTGATAAAAAGAGATATCAACAATCCCTTCTATGAAAACCTTTAATTCTAATATACCAACAAAATGAAACAAGAATTTTGAACCTGGCTTGATCTAATATTCATAATAACCTTCTGGAAATATGCGCAAATCAGTGCACTAATATTTAAACACTTCAGAAAACTAGTTCTTAAGGCAAGACACTGCAGGTAAATAGGGTAAAAATAATTAATAGTTATTACCTTACTTACCCAGATGATTGATTACATTGATAATTGCAAACCTTTTTTTGTATTACAAGTTTTTAAAATGTTAGGCTTAAATATGCAAACGAGGCATTATTTAATTAAATATGCACTAATTTGCATACATTTCTGGTACACAAATCTAACCACTGGATGAAGTCACTTTCAAAATTCTTGTTGATTTTTTTGACATATTACAGTCAAAAGTTTTTACAGAGGGAACTGTCTTAGAACAGACAAGAAACACTACTTTTTTTTTTTTTTTTTTTTTTTACCATTTTTTGGGAAATAAAATGTTGTATAAAACTAAGCAAATCATATATAAGCAAATCCCTCTGTAAAAACCTTGAGGATGTAGACAGGAATAAAAATGTAAAGTTTGGTGTGTGTAAGTGCTACTGAAGTGGAGATTTATGGCTCAGTGTAGGAGGAAAAACTCATTTGGAGAAAATGGCCTTTAAAGATATGTATCGTAATTGAAATCTAGTGACACAAATAGATAAAGTGCTATAAAATAAACACTTAACAGTGTTTTTTTTTGTATCCTTGCTTTCCACTAGTCTGAAAAAAAAAACACAAAAAAAGCCCAGAATCTCAAACTTGATAGGTGCATGAAAAAACTGCGTTTTTGCCTGCAGTGTCTTCCCTTAATGTTATAAACTGGAAAGTGTGGTGAAATCTATTAGTTAAAATGTTCTGGTGTGTCTTGCCTTAAAGGGATGGTTTGGAGTAGAATTGACTTCATTGCTATGCACTCCGAAGCCCATCTTAATACCCCATCCGAAGTTTTTTTTACCTTAGTCGAACATTTATGGAGATATTAGAGTTTTTCGAATTGCTTGTTACAGGAGTGAATGGTACATGTGATGTATCTCGTAAATTGCACCACTAAACGTGCAAGTAATCTTACCAAACTTGTACAGTAGTGTAAATAGGGTATGTACTCACAAAACGCTGCATCAGAACATTTGTAAGTCCACCATGAGTGTTTTAAAAACACGTTTTACCCGAGAACTACTAGTCTCAGAAACTACAAGTCGATGTCTTTTTCCTGGTTTGAAAAAAGCACGTAAAAGTCCTCCTACTACATCTGTGTGCATGTAGGAGGACTTTTACGTGCTTTTTTCAAACCAGGGAAGTGACGTCGACGTGTCGCCATTTGTAGTTTCTGAGACTAGTAGTTCTCGGGTAAAACGTGTTTTTAAAACACTCATGGTGGACTTACAAATGTTCTGATGCAGCGTTTTGTGAGTACATACCCTATTTACACTACTGTACAAGTTTGGTAAGATTACTTGCACGTTTAGTGGTGCAATTTACGAGATACATCACATGTACCATTCACTCCTGTAACAAGCAATTCGAAAAACTCTAATATTTCCATAAATGTTCGACTAAGGTAAAAAAAACTTCGGATGGGGTATTAAGATGGGCTTCGGAGTGCATAGCAATGAAGTCAATTCTACTCCAAACCATCCCTTTAAATATAGCTAGTGATTAGTTCTAACATGGACAGATGAACATGTCAGGACACAGATAATCAAATGTTTCTAATGTTGTGTCTGAGACATCAGGGTTGTGTAAGTTGGGTAAGTGCAGATCAGGAGGTGTTGAGAGCTGAAGGATGGTCCGGAGATGCCGATGGTCTGATGGTGTCGGGTGCTGCGATCCGATTGGGGTTCCCACCTGCGTGCAGCTGTTGGCTCAAAGGAAGTGGAATGTCTTTCCCAGATTCCGTGACCAAACTCTCAACGACCGCTCAAGATGGAGAAAAAAAGAGCGGCAGAAAATCCCCTGTTGAAATTTCACAGTGGCAGGGGTCAGAGTCGCTGTCAGGCGGAACATCGCTCACGGATCGCATTCCGTCGGCCGCTATTGTAATTCAAGAGTCCGTGCCATCGCGACCGCTTGTGCCCGCGTCCTTTGTTCCTCACTTGAGTCGTGAATTTTGCGGTTGTCTCACAGATTTTCCAGCTGTATGTGAGCGACAGAGTCGTCTGGCCGTAAATCCACACAGACTCTGAACCTCTTGCCTTTTCTCATGTCCGTGAGGGAACGTTAACTGCAGCTTTTGTGTGTTTTGCCCAAGGGTTTGTTGGTTAATCATAGTTCCAACCATAATAAAACCACTTAAATGGATAGTTCACCCAAAAATAATGATTTACCTTCAAGCCATTCCAAATCTGTATGACTCTCTGTGTTTTGTAGAGCACAGAAGCAGACATTTATCAGATCTTTCACACTGTTTTATTTGATGTAGTAAAAGCAGACCAAATGTGAGGCAGCTTAGAAGCAATCCATACAACTTGTGCAATATTTTTCAAGTTTTCTGATGCATATGAAGCCATTTAAATATGGTGCATCAACACATTTTGCCATAGGAATACATTTGTGATGACTTTGCTTGTAGTTTGTACTACTTTTATACTGCACAGATGCATTCAAAATTGATCAAAAGTGCCAGTAAAGACATTTATAATGTTACAAACGATTTCTATTTCATATAAATGCTGTTCTTTTGAACTTTCTATTTATCTGTGAATCCTAAAAAATGAAATGTATCACGGTTTTATCAAAAATATTTGAGTTTTCAACTCTGATATTAATTCTTGAGCAGCAAATAAGCATATTAAAATGATTTCTAAAGGATGATGTGTTTACGTGAAAATTCAGCTTTGATCACAGCAATCAATTATATTTTAATATATATATTCACATAGAAAACAGCCATTTTAAACTAATAATTTTTCACAATTTAACTTTATTTTTTATCAAATTTATGCAGACTGAGTGAGCAGATTTAAAAAAAATATTGAAATATATTAATGACCAGAAATTTTCAACAATCAAGTGTATTCAAAAGCAAGTGAAACTTATTTAGAAAAGAGGTGACATTTCTAAAAACAAAGAAAAGTTTCTATTTCTATGGGGCTTTTGGTCATTTTTGGTGCTAAACAGCATTTGACTGAATAGAAAAGAACATTCTAGTCAGTTTTTCCTTTCGGGTTTGAATTAAGTAAAAGTCAAACAGATTTTGAAATGGCATGAGGATAAGAAAATAATGACAGAACATTAACCCCTTAAGTGTCTTTTTTAGGTTGTCATTTTTCTCTATCGCATATTTTAGTAATCGTCATAAATTATATATCATTTGAAAGCTTAAAACATCAGAATTCATTACATTTTTTTTAAATCGGACAATGCGTTACCAGGAAAATGGTACTTTAAAATCTTTTAGCGGTCTCCTTCACTTAGTGGGTGGAGTCAAGTGTCATGTTACAAAATGTATTATGGCCTTTTAGAATCAAAACGTTTTATAATCTTGACAAAAAAAAACATTGGAAAGCTTTGAGTCTTAAGACTTTTCCAAAATATTAATACATAAAACCGACCACACATTTTCAACAGTAATGTACATTTGTGCGTATTCAAATGCAGGTGAAACGTATTAAGAAAAGAGGTGAAATTTGTAAAAACAAAGAAAAGCTTGATATTTTTATGGGGCTTTTTGTCATTTTTGGCACTTAACAGCGTTTCTCTGAATAGAAAATAACATCCTGGTCAGTTTTTCCTTTTGGGTTTCATTTAAGTAAAAGTCAAACAGACTTTTAATGGCACTCTTTTTTTCTTTTCATTTTAATTTTTCTCTATTACATATTTTAGTAATCATAAATTATATATCATTTGAAAGCTTAAAACCTCAGAATTGTAAGAATGTGAAAACCATTTTTAAAATGAGACATTGGTTTGTCATGAAAATGGTACTTTAAAATCTTTTAGCGGTCTTCTCCCCTTAGTGGGTGGAGTCAAGTGTCATATTACAAAATGTATTACAGTCTTTTAGAATCAAAACTTTAGGGTCTAATCTCAAGATTCAATAAAAATGCATTAAAAAATTCAGTTGAGCTTTGATGGCACCCAGTGGCTGTAATAATAATCTCACATAACTTATTTAGACATAAGCCTTTAATTTTATAGACTTTTTATAATCTTTTATAGAATTTTTATAATCCTGTCCAAACAAATCGTTGGAAAGGTCCGAGTCTCAAAATGCATTAAAAAATTTCTATTGAGTTTTGATGGCACCCATTGGCTGTTTGTAGTATAAAACCCTAAATAAAATCTCAAAGGAACCTCAATTTTTATTTTCTATCAACTTCAAATTTGGAACATTACTTATTTAGACGTAAGGCTTTAAATTTATAGCAGTTTTGGATTCAAAAATATTTATTTTATGTAAAACAATTAAACAAATTGGTACAGTGTTCCTCCATTCAATTAAATCTCAATACCTTTTAAAAACTTTTACAATTTTACAAAGAAAATTCTTTTTTCCCTGTTAACTGGCACCTAGGAAAATCAAAAGAAACTTTCTGCAGGACGATGGGCCAAACAAATGCTAAGAAAACAGACTTTCAAATAAAAACTTAGTAAAATCTGTGTTTTTGTGTTTGTGTTCATCAATAAATTCTGAAAAAAAAAATGCATTAAAAATTTCTATTGAGTTTTGATGGCACCCATTGGCTGTTTGTAGTATAACACCCTAAATAAAATCTCAAAGGAACCTCAATTTTTATTTTCTATCAACTTCAAATTTGGAACATTACTTATTTAGACGTAAGGCTTTAATTTTATAGCATTTTTGGATTCAAAAACATTTCGTAAAAATTTTTTTTTAAACAAATTGGTACAGTGTTCCTCCATTCAAATAAATCCAAATACCTTTTAAAAACTTTTACCATTTTACAAAGAAAATTCTTTTTTCCCTGTTACCTGGCACCTAGGAAAATCAAAAGAAACTTTCTGCAGGACGATGGGCCAAACAAATGTTAAAAAACAGACTTTCAAATAAAAACTTGTGTTTTTGTATTTGTGTTCATCATAAAATTATGAAAAAATACAACAAAAAATATAACTTAGTCCACCCATGTGTTAAAATTTAGTGTATTTTCTGTGAAATGAGACCATTTTTGTTAAGTTACTCCAATGTATGTGAGTAGGGTACTGTTTTAAATTCAGGTATGCCAAAATCCAAAATATGCCAACGAGCTTAAGAGGCTAAGTTGGTATTCACCTGCTTTCAAAAGTTCCAAACACTAATATGTGACCCTGGACCACAAAAGCAGTCTTAAGTCGCTGGGGTATATTTGTAGCAATAGCCAAAAATACATTGCATGGGTCAAAATTATTGATTTTTCTTTTATGCCAAAAATCATTAGGAAATTAAGTAAAGATCATGTTCCATGAAGATTTTTTGTAAAATTCCTACTGTAAATATATCGAAATGTAATTTCTGATTAGTAATATGCATTGTTAAGAACTTAATTTGGACAACTTTAAAGGTGATTTTCTCAGTATTTAGATTTTTTTGCACCCTCAGATTCCGTATCTCTGCCAAATATTGTCCTATCCTAACAAACAATATATCAATAGAAAGCTTATTTATCATATTATGTATACATCTCAGTTTTGTAAAATTTAACCTTATGACTGGTTTTGTGGTCCTGGGTCACATATTTGTTTGTCATTTTTGGAGCTGGAATGATGACAATATCGTTGAACTCTTTTTGAGTTCTTTGTCAGGTCTCGTGTGTTTCTTGCTGCAGAATCTTTTGCCGTCAGAAAGGCGTTCGGCAGCAGAGGCGCTCATTATACTCCGCAGTGATTCATATTTGAGGGCGCTGGAATCAGAGCGTGCAGCCCCTCGGCCCATTTTTCAGCAGCGGGCCTCACGCTGGGCGTTTGATGGAGCTCGCGGCCAGTGTGTGAGCGGGCCTGACCTACTCACAGCTTCCCGAGAGCTCGCCCCGATCGCATGTAATCACACCAAACGAGCGCTGACAGCACCAGTGCCGCGGTCACATCACTGCCGCCCCACTGAACTCCCAGCAGCCCACACTATTGTTCCCGCTCTCACTTTCTCTTTGTTTTTAGCTCATCCACAAACATCCATTTTCACACACACACACACACACACACACACACACACACACACACACACAGACTCACTCCCGCCTTCACAGCGCCACAGCCGGAGAAAGAGGAAAGTTTGGGGCGTCATAGGGAATGTGGGGTGATTGATCTGTGAATGAAGTTGAGATCAGGGTTATTTCGGTGCATGCGTTAGAGGAGAGTGACAGTGCAGGAATAATGCTAATAAAATACATTTACATCTATATATGTGACCCTGGACCACAAAACCAGTCATAAGGTAAAATTTTACAAAACTGAGATGTATACATCATATGAAAGCTCAATAAATAAGCTTTCTATTGATATATGGTTTGTTATGATAGGACAATATTTGGCCGAGATACATCTATTTGAAAATCTGGAATCTGAGGATGCAAAAAAATCAAAATACTGAGAAAATCACCTTTAAAGTTGTCCAAATTAAGTTCTTAACAATGCATATTACTAATCAAAAATTACATTTTGATAGGTTTGCAGTAGGAATTTTACAAAATATCTTCATGGAACATGATCTTTACTTAATATCCTAATGATTTTTGACATAAAAGAAAAATCAATAATTTTGACCCATACAATGTATTTTTGGCTATTGCTACAAATATACCCCAGTGACTTAAGACTGGTTTTGTGGTCCAGGGTCACATATGACCTTGGACCGTAAAACCAGTCATAAGGGTCAATTATTTTTAAACTGAGATTTATACATCATCCGAAAGCTGAATAAATCAGCTTTGCATTGATGTATGGAATCTGAGGGTGCAAGAAAAATCTAAATATTGGGAAAAGTTGTCCAGATGAAGTTCTTAGCAATGCTCATTACTAATCAAAAATGAAGTTTTGATATATTTATGGTAGGAAATTTACAAAATATCTTCAAGGGTGAATGAGTGATTTTTGGCATAAAAAGAAAAATTGATAATTTTGACCCATACAATGTATTTTTGGCTATTGCTACAAATATACATGTGCTACTTATGACCGGTTTTGTGGTCACATATGGAGTTTTCTAGTTTATTTATATTTACATTATATTTACAAAGGGAAATGTGTTTTGTCATGTTGCTGTGTGGTTATTATTATTTTATTTTATTGTTTATACTTTATTTTCAGTATATTTTATGCAAATATTTAAAATAATAATAAAAAGAAGTAATATATATAATTACTACTGTTATTAATAGTAATAATACTAGTACTAATAAACTATTTGTATCATTTTTAATAATACTACTATTAATAATAATTATTATTATTGTTATTATGAATTTTATTTTTTGTTGTTTTATTTATACTTTTTGGCACATAAATGACAATAAATATAGTAATAATTATAATAGTAATATTAATGATACTAATATTTATATTAATTAACTATTACTGTTATTTTTCATATTAATTCTACTGCTATTACTATTACTACTACTAACAACAACAATAGTAATTTTAATGTATTTTTTAATGTTAATAATACAATAGAAACATGCTATGTGTTTTATTTTATTATTATTATTATTATTATTATTACATTTTTTGTTGTTTTATTTTTACTTTTTGCACATAAATAATAATTATAATGGTAATAATGATGAAACTAATAATTGTATTAATTAATAATTGCTGTTATTTTTAACATTAATTCCACTGCTACTACTATTACTACAACTGACAACAACAATAATAGTCATTTTTATTGTTAATAAAACAATAAAAACATGCTGTGTGCTTTGATTTTTTTTATTATTATTTAAAATAATAATAATAGTAGTAGTAGTAGTAGTAGTAAACAATAATAATAATAATTATGTATTTTATTTTTGTTTTAGTTATACTTTTGGGATAAAAATAAAAATAAATATAGTCGTAATTATAATAATTATGATACTAATAATTATATTAGTTAACTTATTGTTAAAAAATTATTGTTATTTTTAATATTAATTCTACTGCTACTACTATTACTACTACTGACAACAACAACAATAATAGTAATTTTTAATCTGCATGCTAAGTTTTTTTATTTTTATTATTATTTAAAATAATAATAATAGTAATAATAATAATAATAATGATTTACTTATGTATTTTTATTTTTGTTGTTTTATACTTTTTGGCACATAAATATAGTAATGATTATAATAGTAATATTGATGATACAAAATTATATCAATTAACTATTACTGTTATTTTTAATATTAATTCTACTGCTACTACTATTAACACCAAAAACAGTATTTTTAATTATTTTAATTGTTATTGTTATAATAATAAAATAGAAACATTTTTATTTTTTTATTTAAAATAAACAACAACAATAATAATGTTGACAAACTAATTGCGATGAAGTTTGTAAAAATTTGTGGAAAAATTGGTAGACGCAATACACAATATTAAGGAACCAATAACTGTAGAAAAGTGTGAATATTGTTTAAAAAATATCCAATATGTATCTTTAGCGCTCAGCGTCTCGTATGAAAAGTGTCCTGAAGCCTGGAGTCTCTGTGAGCTTCTGGTCTGTGGATGTGTTATTTTTCTCCTGTTTTTTGGTGCAGCAGGTGCGTCTGATCACTTTCTTCATCGGTCTGATCTGTTGAACTTGTGAAGTTCCTCTAACATTCATTCTGCTCATTTCTCATCTGAATGTGTGGCTCTGTGCTCTTGATGTAATCTTAGTAATGGCTCTAGCTCTTAATCGGCTTAAGTTGTATGTGTCTGTGAGTGTTTGGGTGAGATTAAGAGCGAGAGGGGGCGTTTCGCGGCCCGAGGTGAGTCCCGCCATCACCTGACGTGTGAATGGCTTTTGTCATGCGCTCTTTCTGCTCTTGTGTGTTTTCACTGCTGCTTTGTGTTCTTTATCCCACCCATAATGAGCTGTCAGTCAGCCGCTGGCACTCTACAGGGGACAAGAGGAAATGCTTAACCGACCCGGCAGGAACTAGTTCTCACAGCACTTTGAGTGAAAAAACATGGTGTGTAATTTACTTGCATGTTTTTCATGTCAAACTACATGGAGATTTTTTTCCCCATAGACTAAGTTCCATTTTAAAATGTTAGACATCAATTATCACACTTGAAAGTCATTCGGAAGACCTTAGCGACTGCATCGCAGCATATCATCAGGTGCATTCCAAATTGCATACTTATGCACTATTCTATGCCATTTTGTAGTATAGTGTGAGTACTTAAATACTTTTCATGGGCAAATACCTAGTTTTGCTTATGAAATAATAGAGATTAGTTAAAGCAATCATTTTAAGCTACTATAGTTGGTTCGTATTTGTTACCGGTTTAGCAGTTTGTTGGTTAGCAACACCCTGGCAACCACTCATAACACTCTATCATTAATGTAGTGAGTTTTGCATGGCAAAAACTGTTCACATTTTGTCTACGAAATGAAAGAGACTAATTAAGACTGATTCGAAACTATAGTTGTTTTCTATATTTGTTGCTGGTTTGTTTGTGCTTAGCAACGCCCTGGCAACCACCCATAACACCCTATCATTAATGTACACTGAACAAAAATTGGAGTGACATTTACTTAAAAAAAAGCTAGGCAACTTTTTCCACACAGAAAGTGCTTGTAATCTTTACTCGGGCTATTTCGTAAAAGTCCACCTACTACGTTGATATGCACACAGACGTAGTAGGTGGACTTTTATGTGCTTTTCCCAAACCAGGGAAGTGACATCGACGTGTCGCCATTTGTAGTTTTTGAGACTAGTAGGGATCGGGTAACAGTTGCTTTTAATACACTCATGGTGGACTTACAAATTTTCCAATGCAGCGTTTTGTGAGTACATACCCTATTTACACTACTGTAGAAGTTTGGTAAGATTACTTGCACGTTTAGTGGTGCAATTTACGAGATACATCGCATGTACCATGTACGGCTGTAGCAAGCCATTCGACAAGCTCTAAGCTAAAAAAAGGTAAAAAAAAACTTTGGATGGGGCATTTAGATGGGCTTCGGAGTGCATAGCAATGAGTGCATAGGCTTTCCTGTAGCTCAGTGGTTAGAGCATGGCAGTAACAATGCCAGAGTCATGGGTTCGATCCCAGGGATTGCATGTACTTGAATGTAAAGCAATGTAAGTCGCTTTGGATAAAAGCGTCTGCCAAATGCCTAAATGTAATTGCAATGTAGTCAAATACCGAACTTGTCCTTTAAATAAGAGTGATACATTCTCAGTACGTATGACCTCATCATTAGATTAAGTAATTAAAATAATTTGAAATTTTACCTCATTCAGTGAGTCCAACATTGGTTTTATTTTGGTCCCTGCAGTCCCGCCCTTCCTCCGAAATATCTCCAGGAGTTTGGTGGTGTACCCGTCCAATCTGGACAAAAACGTTCGCTCCAGATGAATTGTGGTTATTCGCTTAAACTCCTCTTTGATCTGAAATGAGAGATAAAAACACAAAATCATGTCAAAGATGACTCATGAGATCTCACATACACGAACAAGAACTGGATTTACCTGATTTTCACAGAACAGAGAAGGCCATCTCTTTAAGAGGTCTTGGATTGCGGGGCAATCCTTGACAACCTCTGTTCTTCTCATAGCGAAAGACTTCTCCATTTTCTCATTAATTGCCCTCTTATTGTTCTTCTTCTTTATTTCCTTCAGCAAATCTAGTCTCTCCTTCTCTAAGGTTTCCTCAGTGTCACCAAATGGCTGTGGTGGCAGATAGTTGACTTCAGCCTTTTTTGCCCTTTTAAAGCCTATAAGTGAACCCTCCTCACTGGAGCATCATCTCTTCAGTGTGTTTACCTCGAGCTCTGGAATGGCTAATTGGCAACCTCTTAACTTTGCCCTGTAGTTGCCCATTTTATACTTTATCCTCTGTTGCCAACCATATAGTCCATTAAAAGACCCTGGCTCTTTGAGGCATGGGTATTTTTCTACCAAGGCTTCAGCAACAGCTAAAATCTGGAGACCAGTTGGATATGCTGTGAAGCCAAATATAGTCTCTGCAAGCTTCTCAAGAATGCTACTAGTTACGCTTAGCTTGTTCAAAAGTGTGCCATCATTTTCATAAGCTTGCTTTCCTGCTTCCAGTGCAAGGTCTATATCATAAGAAAAGTCTGGTATTTCAAACTTAAATGGCCATGGCTTAGACCTGTAGGATGGTCCACTCTCATCTGGGGCGGACAACAGGATTGTGTTGCACCCAGATGAGGAGGAGCTTGCTTCTGTAGGTAGTGGAACTGGAGATTCGACTTCTGACATGTCCACAGTAATGAGACTCAAGATCACTGGTTCAGTTTTTACTACTTTGAGGTTAGCTTTATCTTGTACTTCCTCCATCGAGGTCAAAGTGAAGAACTGACCGTCGAAATCCATGTCCTGGTATATAACAGTGAATGGTCCTGTAATATCAAATGTCTCTCGAAGAACATCATTGAGGTTCTGAAGTGTGCTTGGGATGCCTGCAGGTAAAAGTAGTTTGCGGACATCATCCTCCCCAAAAATTATCCGCAGTTTCGCTGAGGGTGCCAAATCAACAGGAAGAAGCTGCAACAACAGAGAAGAGAAATACACAGACATTTATTCACAAGCTTCTCTCCTCACACTTAAAAGGATAGGCAAATGTGGTGCTTCAAAGTTGTCAGGCATCTTCCTGCAAGGGTGTATGAAGCCAAAGGATAAAAATCTTTAAGCTCTCTTTGCTCAAGTAACTGCACACTCCCTGTGTTCTCCAGCTCATAACTCCTCAGGTGTTCATTGCACCATGTATTTTGTTGTCTCACGAAAAAGTCAGTTTGTTACAAATCACCATTATCTGTAACACTTCAGAAAAGTCCTGCAGTGGAACCACAACACAACAACATTCCCACTGCATAGTTGGTGCCTAAACTGCACACATTATTGGCAACATGCACAGCCGTAACAGCAGGGAATCTGCATTTCACCAGGTCTTTTAGATCATCCTTAAGCACATCTAAAGAGACCTCTGTTGTTTTTGTGACTGCAAGTGATGGTTTGACAGAATGTGATTGATGGTATGCAACCATGAGCTGGTGCTTATTTGCAAGGGACAGCAAAATATTCCTGAAACAACCAGTGTGTCTGACCACCTTCTTGAAAAAGCTGTGTTTGGCCTCGAGTCTCATTGTCCAGAGGGCAGCTAGGGGGCCAAATTCCCGAATGAGCTGAGGATAATGCTCAAGGAAATGGTGCTTGGGAATGAGCTTACGTTGGGGGAAAACATCAAGGAATCTGCTTCGGTGTTCTGAAATGATGCTGTCAAGATAGCAAATGCTTTCTTCGGTATGGGCTCGAGACATGACAAGGTCCACAATGTCTTTCAGTGTCATCAGCATCTGCCATACAGGCTCTTGTTCGGATACTTTTAAACCTATAATCAGAGGCAAAAGACGTAATAAGCACCAATTTTCATGTGCGTTGCCCCCTACTGATTTTCGAGTCGAAAAGTTAGCAGGAATGAGATGAGGGCGATTAGTTTTATCAGTCCACTTGTATGGGAAATTGCAAGTGGCATCATTCAGTTCCATGAGAGAAAAATATTTTTTCTTGATCAAGTTATCAAATGCCAAAGCCAGTTCCACTGGAACAATGCCCTCCAGCAGATCGTGTAAAACATCTGGAGGGTAACCAGATGTAACATGAAAATGCTCAAGTTTTTCTGACAATGCACACTGTTTTTTTACACCATAATAATGAGGGTGATCTGGACTAGACACAGCTGTCTGTACATGTAGTGTATGTTGATCTTTGGTTCTTTGATGAAAGACCCATCTCACTTCATTGGACTGAAACTTGGATCTTGGATCAGACTTATGACCCTGCAAAGCTTTCGACAAATCCTGCCACAGAGTGCGCCCCCAAATTATCTCCTACACAGTGACCCCAGTCCCTTTAATGGCTTTCCCTAACGCTGGAACAAAAAGACCATCTTTCTCCAAGCTTTGTATATCTGTTAACAGTGGCTCTGAAACTCGCTGAAATCCAAACTGCTTGGTGTCTTCAGCCTTACACAGAATTGCGAGGTAGATTGATGTCAATGTGGAACGTAACTGCAACGGAATGTTTCCTAACACCCAATAGACAGCTGTGACTTTGTGCTTTTTTCGAGATGTCCCAAGAGGATTACATACCTCAAAGTCATCAATGTACAGGATGAGACTCACTCTGTTCTCCTCTACAGAGAAAAACTAATGTTTTTGATAGTGAGATCCACCACGAAATGTCTGGTACTTAAAGTCATTTTCAGATTTGTTTTCACCTTCAAATGTGTTTTCTTGAAAAACAACACCCTGGCAACACCCTAGAAATAATGTAGTGAGTTTTGCATGGCAAAAACTGTTCACATTTGTGACCCTGGACCACAGAACCAGTCATAAGTAGCACGGGTATATTTGTAGCAATAGCCAAAAAATACAAAGTATGGGTCGAAATTATCGATTTTTCTTTTATGCCAAAAGTCATTACGATAATAAGCAAAGATCATGTTCCATGAAGATATTTTGTAAATTTCAAACCCTAAATATTTTAAAGCTTATTTTTTGAATAGTAATATGAATCGCTAAGAACTTAATTTGGCGATTTTTTTGCACCCTCAGATTTCAGATTTTCAAACAGATGTATCTCAAAGAAATATTGTCCTATCCTAACAAACCATACATCAACGGGAAGCTTATTAATTTAGCTTTCATATGATGTATAAATCTCAATTTCGGAAAAAAAACCCCACTTATGACTGGTTTTGTGGTCCAGGGTCACATTTTGTCTACGAAGTGACTGAATCTAAACTATAGTTGGTCTCTATATTTGTTGCTGGTTTGTCTGTGCTTAGCAACACCCTGGCAACCAGTTTTGCACAGGCAAACTCCACTCACTTAATTTCGCAAAATCAGTGCCAGTGAGTAAACCAATCCAGACTGATTTTTTAACCACTGGTGTTGGTTTGTCAGTGCAGCAGGAGTCCAGGCGCTGTGGTCACGTGACTCTGATCTCACGGGCGGCCCACCGAGCGCTGGAGGCTGTAATTGGGGGTCACTCGGCCACCCCTCCCGCCCCTGGCCTCCTTTCAGCGGAACGGCCCTGCTCTGTGCGTGAGCGGAGCGGGGTGTGAGGAGGGTCTGCTGGGGTCCCGGCTGAGCCGCAGAGATCAACTGCTGCTTTTATTGTCTCTCCACAAGGTGTCCAGAGCGGAGGGGCCGTCCCAAGCGCAGGGAGAGAGTAACACCCTCTTTCTCTCTGTCCATCGCAGGCCGGCCGTCAGTGTGGAGTAACTGTGGAGGGAGCAGCGTACGCTTGCGTGTCATTCCATGCCCTGGTCGTGCGGGCGGGCGGCTCGAGTCTCAGGGATGGAGGAGCTACAGGTTCGGGCCCGCTGGACACCACTTCTGCTTCTGCTGGGCGTAATGTGGCTGCGCTCATGTGCTCAGGGTGAGTATCAGCGTTTCCTCCGATCTCTGTCTGCTGTTTTTGGTTCTGATGGCAGCGTTTCACTGGTGTCTGTTTGTGTCTGACCCCCCGTGCTGGACGTCATGTTTCATGTTTAGAATATTTGTCGGACGGGCGCCAGAAATGCAGCGCTGCGTTTGCCAAATATGCACCGGGGAGAACTGTAAAATACATACTGTTTAAAATATGCATGGGTAGTTGACGCACGACCTGATTGTGGAGTTGTTTTCAATCAAATGTACATGTGTGTGTGTATTTTAGGGAGCTGGAAAGTGTATAATCACCTGTTTAATGCTGCTGCAGTGACAAGTGAACATTAATATTATGAATAATTGTAAAAGAATCAACAAATGCTGTTTTAGGGAGTTTGTCAAACTGAAGCAATGCCAGCCTCATTGTGGATGATTCATGATAAAAATATATTTTTGTCTTGTATTTGAAACAGCTTTTACAATCCATTTTAAGTCATATTTAAGATATGCATGTATGCCGTGTCCACGGAGTTTATTTTGTAACTAAAGCTAGGATTTTAGGGTAAAATGTTCATGCATGTGTGAGGAAAAGTGTTTTAGGTTACTTGAAAGTTACCTGTTAAATACTCATTCAGCGTCAAATGAACTCCTAATAGTGCGAGTAAGTCATCTGTCAGTTAATATGATAAATAATCATGAGTAATAATTCTAAAATGCTGTTTTAAGTAATAGCTTTAGAAAGTTTGTCACAGTGCAAAATGCAAACTTCATGTTGATATTTATTGAATGTTTATATTAGGAAGAGATTTTTGTCTTCATGAACTTTGATTAACATATAAAAATGACTTTTGGAGTCAAATTACAGCTCATATTTAATATTTGCATGGGTAGCTGATGCAAAATATGTCCATGGAGTTCATTTTTTAACCAAAACCAAGAGATTAAGGGTAAAATGTTCACGCATGTGTGAGGAAAAGTGTGTTTTAGGTTACTGGAGGGTTTCTGATCACCTGTTAAATGCTCGTTGAGTGTCAAATGAACTCCTAATAGTGCGAGTAAGTCATCTGTCAATTAATATGATAAATAATCATGAGTAATAATTCTAAAATGCTGTTTTAAGTAATAGCTTTAGAAAGTTTGTCACAATGCAAAATGCAAACTTCATGTTGATATTTATTGAATGTTTATTTAAGAAGACATTTTTGTCTTCATAAACTTTCATTAACATATAAAAAAGACTTTTGGAGTCAATTCCAGCTTGTATTTAGTATATGCATGGGTAGTTGATGCAAAATGTGTCCATGAAGTGTATTTTTTAACCAAAACAAAGATTTTTAGAGTGAAATGTTCATGCATGTTTAAGAAAAAAAGGATGTTTTAGTAAACTGGAAGGTTTTTGATGACCTGTTAAATGCTCGTTCAGTGTCAGATGAACTCATAATAGTGCAAATAAGTCGTCTGTCAATTAAAATGATGAATAATCATGAGTAATAATTATAAAATGCTGTTTGAGGTCAGTTTTAGGAAGTTTCTCACAATGAAAACGTCGACTTTGTTGAATATTGTGGACGATTCATATTAAGAAGACAACTTTGATTAACATGTAAAAATGACTTTTGGAGTCCATCTCAGCTCATATTTAGTATATGCATGGGTAATTGATGCAAAATGTGTTCATGGAGTAAAATGTTTTAGAGTAAAAAGTTTGTGCATGTGTGTTTAAGTAAGTGGGAAGTTTTTGAATTGCCTATTTAATGTTAGTTAGTGCATTAATATGATAGTCAGAATTATAAAATGCTGTTTTAGCGACTAGTTTCGTTGTCTCGTTGCAGGACGTGTCACTTACACAATACACTGATACACAATACAGTCTAATTCAACAGATGAGTGTTGTTTTTCCAATGCATGTGCTTACAATTGGTGTTAAATTGATTATAGAGAGGTTAGTTGTGCTTTAATGCGTCTAAAGTGGAAAAACCTGCATGCAACAGAGTGTGTCGCCGCCGTTGGGTTTTTGCTGGTCGGTGAGGCATTTGGCAAAGTCTTTGAGACGTGGAGAAGTGATCTGCTGTCAGACACTTGTTAAACACACAGTTGGGCGTCAGGCTGTAAAATCAATTCCACTCTCTCAGCCCACACACACACACACAGATAGAGAGACAAATACAGATGAACAAACACCCGCACATGCGCTCGCCCTCACCTAAAATAATTGAAACCCCTGTGAGTCACATTGAGGGTCAGAAATATCCCGCAGCTGGTGCACGTTCACATGGATTTACTGTTTCAGCTGCCGTTCGGCCCGTTGCACAGGACTAACGTGATGTTAGTGATGAACTTCCAAGAGTCAGACGTGTTCAGAAAGCTTCATGTGTGTTGATTGTTGATGTTATTGTTATTTAGTGCTGACCTGAATAAGATATTTCACATAAAATGTTTACATATAGTCCACAATGATCCACAGCTGTTTTTTTTGTTTAGTGAAAGTTCCTTGTTTGTCCTGAACAGCTTCCTTATGTGCCACAAATTCTTTGGTTTTCCAGCGTTTTTATGTATTTGAAACTTTTCCAACAATGACTGTATGATTTTGAGATCCATCTTTTCACACTGAGGACAACTGAGGGACTCATATGCAACTATTACAGAAGGTTCAAACACTCACTGACGCTCCAGAAGGAAAAATCATGCATTAAGAGCCGGGGGGTGAAAACTTTTGAATGGAATGAAGATGTGTGCATTTTTCTTATTTTGCCTAAATATCATATTTTTTTCATTTGGTACTGCCCTCCAGAAGACAAAAGTTAAATTTAACCTGATCTACAAATTCCAAAAGTTTTCACCCCCGGCTCTTAATGCATGTTTTTTCCTTCTGGAGCATCAGTGAGGGTTTGAACCTTCTGTAATAGTTGCATATGAGTCCCTCAGTTGTCCTCAGTGTGAAAAGATGGTTCTCAAAATCATACAGTCATTGTTGGAAAGGGTTCAAATACACAAAATGCTGGAAAACCAAAGAATTTGTGGGATTTTTCTGTTCAGGACAAACAAGGGACTCATGAACAACTATCACTAAACCAAAAAAAAAACATTCAAGTAACAAAACGCGATGTAAACTTTTGAACAGGGTCGTTTTTATAAATGCAACTATTATTTTCTCTTGTGGACTATATGTAAACATCTATGTGAAATATCTTATTCAGGTCAGGACCAAATAAACAATAACGTGCATTTTGTATGAACCCTCTTATTGCTTTGCAGATTCTAAAAGGGGGGTGCAAACTTTTGACCTCGACTGTATATTGTATTTTAGCAGATGTTTTTATTTAAAAATGAACAAAAGCATTTTGATAAAAGCAAACAATATTAATTTGACAGCTGAACTAGGAAAAGTACTGAAGTGCGAATAACTTGAAAGTATAAAAACAGTCAATTTCAGCTGGTTATGCATCTTTCTTTTATTTTAGAGCCACTAATTTACTAATTAATTTCACCCACAAGAATAAAACCCACAGCTTTGTTCAGAAATGTCAGATTACACAAGTAAATTGTGTTTTTGTACATGCGTTTGTTGTCACCTGCATCTTCAGACGTGCTTTAGATGTTTCTCTGGTGAATTTTCTACATTTCTGTTTCTGAGCGGCTCAGTTTAAGTGGTACATGATTCAGCCGTTGCTGCGTTTTACGTCTCAGTGTTTAAGAGTCGTCTGCGCTTTTGTGCATTCCTGAGCGTTTCTGTGAATCGTGTGGAAACACACAGCGATCGTGTTGAAAGTATTTCATGCTCGGCAGCGTGATAAGAGGGAGAACCGGTGCCTTCAGTGTTTTATGGCATGGTCAAGGTCAGTGTGTGGAGATAAACAGACTCCAACACATCTGCGCTATTGAGGGACCTTCATCTCATCTGCTCTTCCTTGAGGACTCTGATAACCCAATGACTGCATTTGTTCATCTCACCAAAATAAAAAATGTAAAAATGTAATATATGCATGGGTAGTTGATGCAAAATCTGTCCTTGGAGTTCATTTTTTAACCAAAATCAAGATTTTAGGGTAAAATGTTTTTGCATGTGTGAGGTAAAGTGTGTTTTAGGTTAAAAGGAAAAGTCTCTGATCACTTGTTAAATGCTCCTTCAGAGACAAATGAACAAACAAAAGTGCAAAAAGTCGTCTGTCAATTAATATGATGAATAATCCTGAATAATAATTAAAAAATGCTGTTTTAGGAAGTTTGTCAAAATGCAAACTTCACGTTAAATATTTGTAGATGATTGATATTAAGACATTTTTGTCTTCATAAATGTTTATTAACATAAAAATGACTTTCAGTGTCAGTTTCAGCTCATATTTAACATATGCATGGGCAGTTGATGCAAAATGTGTTCATTGCATTTAATATTTGAACCAAAAACTAGCTTTTAGGTTCAAATGTACATGCATAAAGAAAAGTATATTTTGGGTGACTGGAAAGTTTTTAATTGCTTTCAGCGACAAATCAACTTATAAAAGTGCAAATAAGTAGTTTGTCAATTAATATGATGAATTATAATGAATGATAATTAAAAAATGCTGTTTTAGGTCTTAGTTTTAGGAAGTCTGTCACTGTGCAAAATGCAAACTTCATGTTAAATATTTAAACATTGTTGTCTTCATAAACTTTTATTAACATAACAATGACTGTAGAGTGATCAGAGTCAGTTTCAGCTCGTATTGAATAAATGCATGGGCATATGATGCAAAATGTGTCTGTTAGGTTAGATTTTAGGTTCAAATGTACATGCATGTGTAAAGAAAAGTATATTTTGGGTGACTGGAAAGTTTTTAATTGCTTTTATAAATGCTCTTTCAGCGACAAATCAACTTATAAAAATGCAAATAAGTAGTTTTTCAATTAATATGATGAAAAATCATGAATAATAATTAAAAAATGCTGTTTTAGGTCTTAGTTTTAGGAAGTTTGTCAGAATGCAAGATGCAAACTTCACGTTAAATATTTATTGTGGATGATTCATATTAAGAACTCATTTTTGTCTTCATAAACTTTTTTTAACCTAAAAATGACTTTCAGAGTCAGTTTCAGCTCGTATTGAATAAATGCATGGGCATATGATGCAAAATGTGTCTGTTAGGTTAGATTTTAGGTTCAAATGTACATGCATGTGTAAAGAAAAGTATATTTTGGGTGACTGGAAAGTTTTTAATTGCTTTTATAAATGCTCTTTCAGCGACAAATCAACTTGTAAAAATGCAAATAAGTAGTTTTTCAATTAATAGGATAAAAAAATCATGAATAATAATTAAAAAATGCTGTTTTAGGAAGTTTGTCAAAATGCAAACTTCACGTTAAATATTTGTAGATGATTGATATTAAGACATTTTTGTCTTCATAAATGTTTATTAACATAAAAATGACTTTCAGTGTCAGTTTCAGCTCATATTTAACATATGCATGGGCAGTTGATGCAAAATGTGTTCATTGCATTTAATATTTGAACCAAAAACTAGCTTTTAGGTTCAAATGTACATGCATAAAGAAAAGTATATTTTGGGTGACTGGAAAGTTTTTAATTGCTTTCAGCGACAAATCAACTTATAAAAGTGCAAATAAGTAGTTTGTCAATT
Organism: Garra rufa; assembly: GCF_049309525.1. Taxonomy (NCBI): domain Eukaryota; kingdom Metazoa; phylum Chordata; class Actinopteri; order Cypriniformes; family Cyprinidae; genus Garra; species Garra rufa. The sequence continues at coordinate 2,115,871 of NC_133383.1, read as the reverse complement.
AATATGATGAATTATAATGAATGATAATTAAAAAATGCTGTTTTAGGTCATAGTTTTAGGAAGTCTGTCACTGTGCAAAATGCAAACTTCATGTTAAATATTTAAACATTTTTGTCTTCATAAACTTTTATTAACACAACAATGACTGTAGAGTGATCAGAGTCAGTTTCAGCTCATATTTAATAAATGCATGGGCATATGATGCAAAATGTGTCTGTTAGGTTAGATTTTAGGTTGAAATGTACATGCATGTGTAAAGAAAAGTATATTTTGGGTGACTGGAAAGTTTCTAATCGCTTGTTAAATGCTCTTTCAGCGACAAATCAACTTATAAAAACGCAAATAAGTACTTTTTCAATTAATATGATGAATTATAATGAATGATAATTAAAAAATGCTGTTTTAGGTCATAGTTTTAGGAAGTCTGTCACTGTGCAAAATGCAAACTTCATGTTAAATATTTAAACATTTTTGTCTTCATAAACTTTTATTAACACAACAATGACTGTAGAGTGATCAGAGTCAGTTTCAGCTCATATTTAATAAATGCATGGGCATATGATGCAAAATGTGTCTGTTAGGTTAGATTTTAGGTTCAAATGTACATGCATGTGTAAAGAAAAGTATATTTTGGGTGACTGGAAAGTTTCTAATCGCTTGTTAAATGCTCTTTCAGCGACAAATCAACTTATAAAAACGCAAATAAGTACTTTTTCAATTAATATGATGAATTATAATGAATGATAATTTAAAAAATGCTGTTTTAAGAAGTTTGTCAAAATGCAAACTTCACATTAAATATTTGTAGATGATTGATATTAAGACATTTTTGTCTTCGTAAATGTTTATTAACAATGACTTTCAGTGTCAGTTTCGGCTCATATTTAACATATGCATGGGCAGTTGATGCAAAATGTGTTGATTGCATTTAATATTTTAACCAAAAACTAGATTTTAGGTTGAAATGTACATGCATGCGTAAAGAAAAGTATATTTTGGGTGACTGAAAAGTTTTTAATTGCTTTTATAAATGCTCTTTCAGCGACAAATCAACTTATAAAAACGCAAATAAGTAGTTTTTCAATTAATATGATGAAAAATCATGAATAATAATTAAAAAATGCTGTTTTAGGTCTTAGTTTTAGGAAGTTTGTCAGAATGCAAAATGCAAACTTCATGTTAAATATTTATTGTGGATGATTCATATTAAGAACTCATTTTTGTCTTCATAAACTTTTTTTAACCTAAAAATGACTTTCAGAGTCAGTTTCAGCTCGTATTGAATAAATGCATGGGCATATGATGCAAAATGTGTCTGTTACGTTAGATTTTAGGTTCAAATGTACATGCATGTGTAAAGAAAAGTATATTTTGGGTGACTGGAAAGTTTCTAATCGCTTGTTAAATGCTCTTTCAGCGACAAATCAACTTATAAAAACGCAAATAAGTACTTTTTCAATTAATAGGATGAATAATCATGAATAATAATTTAAAAAATGCTGTTTTAAGAAGTTTGTCAAAATGCAAACTTCACGTTAAATATTTGTAGATGATTGATATTAAGACATTTTTGTCTTCATAAATGTTTATTAACATAAAAATGACTTTCAGTGTCAGTTTCAGCTCATATTTAACATATGCATGGGCAGTTGATGCAAAATGTGTTCAATGCATTTAATATTTTAACCAAAAACTAGATTTTAGGTTCAAATGTACATGCATGTGTAAAGAAAAGTATATTTTGGGTGACTGGAAAGTTTTTAATTGCTTTTATAAATGCTCTTTCAGCGACAAATCAACTTATAAAAATGCAAATAAGTCATTTTTCAATTAATATGATGAAAAATCATGAATAATAATTTAAAAAAATGCTGTTTTAGGTCTTAGTTTTAGGAAGTTTGTCAGAATGCAAAATGCAAACTTCATGTTAAACATTTATTGTGGATGATTCATATTAAGAACTCATTTTTGTCTTGACTTTCAGAGTCAGTTTCAGCTTGTATTTAATAAATGCATGGGCATATGATGCAAAATGTGTCTGTTAGGTTAGTTTTTAGGTTCAAATGTACATGCATGTGTAAAGAAAAGTATATTTTGGGTGACTGGAAAGTTTCAAATCGCTTGTTAAATGCTCTTTGAGCGCCAAAAGAAAGTGCAAAGAAGTCATCTGTCAATTATTCTGATGTATAATCATGAATAATAAACATAAAAGAATCAGGAAAAAATTTACAGCATGAATGTCACACCACATGACATGTCCGCTTCATCTCAAATATACTTCAACAGCTGAATGCTGTTTTTGCACTGCTTGTGTTGAAGTAATATTGCAGTTAAATGGATGGAAGTGGTAAAACGCCTCTCAGATCTGGTCTGGTGCGGCAGGTTGGTGGTGTTGGTTTGCTTTTCTGTGTCCACCTGGACGTGAGCAGGTGCTGCTGGTCTCGCTCAGATGATATTATGAGTCAAGGACAGACTGGAGTGGGAGAGAAGGGCTTGCGTAGATGGCGTCGTGACCTTCAGCGCTCCTCCCGCACATGACTCATCAGGAGTTCCTCCCTTCCTTGACGCTCCTCCAGGCGCGTGGGCAGGTGGAGGTGTCACGCTGTAGTTTCTCCACTGTTTTTGGGTGAAATTCCCACACGGTTGACTGAAATGAGGAGCGGAGATATAGTTGATTTTCCCAGTTTGAAAACTGAAACCTATTGGGTTCATAAACACACTTCTGATGTGAAGTCTGTGCCAGATTTTGTTTTCAAAGACTCATTTCAGCTAAGCGTGCATTCTTCACAAAGAAGTCAATCCCAGAAAAAAAGAATGCATATGAATTTAGAATAATAAATTATGAATTATATATATTTTTTATTTTTTTATAGTTATATAAAATGAAAAACAAGGCTATATGTATTTATAAAAATGTATAAGTCTCTAAAATAATGTTTAAATTGTGTAATAATTAAATTATTT
>NC_133383.1:2075734-2112407 GCF_049309525.1 Garra rufa | reverse complement strand
ATTTAATGTATGAACTAATGAATTCAATACATTTGCTGTATAAATAAGGTGATATTACTAAAAGAGCAACAATGATGTTGATAAAAAATTAAACTAGAAACTAGTTAAAAATAAAAATGTATTAAAAATAAATAAATTAATTAATTAATTAAAATAATAAATTAACTGCTGGAACAGGGTGATAATAATAACAAAAAATACAAAATAAAATGTATTTTAAAAAATCATAATAATAAGGTGATATAATAACAATAACAAGAGCAGCAATGTATCTAAAATAAAGCTTAAAAATGGTAAAAACGGTCATTTAAAAATTAAACTTAAATATGTATTTAATAAATGTATGAAATAATTAAAATAATACATTTTCTGTATAAATAAGGTGATATTATTAGAAGAGCAGCAGTGATTTTGATAATAAATGAAACTAGAAACTTAATTAAAAATAAAAATGTATTAAAAATAAATAAATTAATTAAGATAATAAATTAACTGCTGAAACAAGATGACAATAATAAAAAGCAGCAATGAAAAAAATAAAATGATGTTTTAAAAATCATCATAATAAGGTGATATAATAATAACAAGAGCAGCAATGAATTTAAAATAAGGCTTAAAAAATTGTAAAAACGTTAATTTAAAAAATGAAACATACATATGTATTTAATAAATGTATGAACTAATGAATTCAATACATTTACTGTATAAATAAGGTGATATTACTAAAAGAGCAGCAATGATGTTGATAAAAAATTAAACTAGAAACTTAATTAAAAATAAAAATGTATTAAAAATAAATAAATAAATTAATTAATTCAAATAATATATTAACTGCTGGAACAAGGTGATAATAATAACAAAAAAATCCAAAATAAAATGTATTTTAAAAAATCATAATAATAAGGTGATATAATAACAATAACAAGAGCAGCAATGAATCTAAAATATGGCTTAAAAATGGTAAAAGTGGTAAAAAAAATATATATTAATAAGGTGGTGATAATAAGTGCAACAATGAAATAAATCCAAAATAAAATGATGTATAAATAAGGTGATATAATAACAATACCGAGAGAACAGCAATAAATTTGATGTTAAACAATATAAGAGCAGCAGTGATGGTTTATCCGTCAAAGTGTTTTTGTCTTGATGGTGAAACGTTTATCAGTCATTGTTTTCAGATTCTTCTGAACATCTCGACTCATTCTCAGGGTCAGACTGTTTTTATCTTTGTGGTTATTATTGTTTGTTTGAGATGGAAAATACATTTATGAGAAGAGAAGCACCTACTGACTGGAAAGCATGAGACTTTAAACATGAAGAAAGAACTGATGAAGCAGCATGATGAAAGAAACACTCTCAGAAATGAAGCCTTTTCAAAAGCTAAACTTTTGTTGTAATATGTACACTTTAAGTACAGATATGTTTCTATAAGGTACCAAAATGGACCGTTTTGGTACAAACGTGTACCTTTTGAAAGGATACGGCCCCAGTGACAGCTTTTGTACCTTTATTTCCGAGAGTGAAGAAAGCCAGATACAGAAATTCTCCGTTAAAATATAGAGGAACAAATTAATCTGTGATTTGTTAACTAATATGTATGTGTGCGGATCAAGTAGGAAATGCTTATACACTACCAGCCTGTATTTTTTTGGATCCAAAGTACAGCAAAAGCTGTAAAATTGTGAAATATTTTTACTATTTAAAATAACCGTTCTCTATTTGAATATATTTTAAAATGTAATTTATTCCTGTGATTTCAAAGCTGAATTTTCAGCATCATTACTCCAGTCTTCAGAGTCACATGATCCTTCAGAAATCATTGTAATATTATGATTTGCTCCTCAAAAGACATTTATTATTATTATTATGTTGAAATTTTTTCAGTTTTCTTTGATGAATAGAACGTTTAGAAGAACAGTATTTGTGTGAAATAGAAATATTTTGCAACATTATAAATGTCTTTATCATCACTTTTAATAAGTTTAAAGCGTCCTTGCTAAATAAAAGTATTAATTTAAAAATAAATGATAATGACTTCAAGTTTTTGAATGATATAATAAAATTTAATATATATATATATATATTGGTTATCAAAGAAGAGAAAGAAGGAGCAAATCAGAATATTAGAATGATTTCTAAAGGATCATGTGTCACTGAAGACTGGAGTAATGATGCTGAAAATTCAGCTGTGCATCACAGAAATAAATTTAATTTCAAAATATAATGAAATAGAAAACATTTATATAAAATAGTAAAAATATTTCACAAATTTACAGCTGCATTTTGGATCAAATAAATGCAGGCTTGAGGAGCAGAAGAGACGTCTTTATAAAAAAAAAACATTAAAAATCTTACTGATCAAAAATAGCTGAGTAGAATTTTTTCAGGTTTCTTTGATGAATAGAAAGTTCAGAAGAACAGCATTTATCTGAATTAGATATCCTCTGCAACATTATAAATGTCCTTATCATCACTTTTGATCAATTTAAAGCGTCCTTGCCAAATAAAAGTGTTAATTTCAATATTTTTTTGCTCCGCAAAAATAAATAAATAAATAAATTCTAACTTCAAGTTTTTGAATGAAATAGTGTATAACGTTACAAAAGCTTTCTCAAATTTATCAGAGAATCCTGAATGTTTCCTGAGGAGCAAATCAGAATATTAGAATGATTTCTGAAGGATCATGTGACACTGAAGATTGCGGTAATGATGCTGAAAATTCAGCTTTGATCACAGAAATAAATTACATTTTAAAATATGTACAAATAGAATGCTGTTATATTAAAATAGTAAAAATATTTCACAATTTTACAGCTTTTGCTGTACCTTGGATCAAATAAATGCAGGCTTGAGGAGCAGAAGAGACTTCTTAAAAAAAACAAACATTAAAAATCTTACTGATCAAAAACAGCTAAGTAGAATTCTTTCAGGTTTCTTTGATGAATAGAAAGTTTAGAAGAACAGTTTCTTAGAACTAGTCCTTTAGAAGAAAAGTTCCTTTGTAACATTATACATGTTTTTATCATCACTTTTGATCAATTTAAAGCGCCCTTGCTAAATAAAAGTATTAATTTCCATTTTTTTTTTCTCCACAAAAACAATAAATAAATTATAATGACTTCAAGTTTTTGAACGATGTAGTGTATAATGTTACAAAAGCTTTTCAAAGAGCTCATCAAAGAATCCTGAATGTTTTTCCTGAGGAGCAAATCATCATATTAGAATGATTTCTGAAGCATCATGTGACACTGAAGACTGCAGTAATGATGCTGAAAATTCAGGTTTGATCACAGAAATAAATTACATTTCAAAATATATTCAAATAGAAAACATTTATATAAAACAGTAAAAATATTTCACAATTTTACAGCTGTACTTTGGATCAAATAAATGCAGACTTGGTGAGCAGAAGAGACTTCTTTAAAAAAAACAGACGTCTTACGCTTCAAAAGCTTTTGACTAGTAGTGTATATCCAACTATTTGCTACAAAATAAAACCTGTGGCAGTTGATATTTGATACACAGCATGGTACGGCTTATAAACAGTGATTTTCATGTGTATCATCTTCAGAGATGATCATTTGCTGTCGTTTTGGTGGTCTGTAGTTAAATGCGAATCTGATCGTGACTCTGGTGAATCTTCAAAGCGTCTCCGCTCACGATCGCTCCTGGCGACATTAGTCTGTCTCAGAGACTCGTGGGTATTTGCGATAATCTTGTCAAGGCCGAGAGCATCTGCGGCTTTATCTTTTTGGCAGCTGTGATATCAGAGCAGTACGAGCTGTTCTTCACACACACACACACACACACACACACACACAGTGACTCACTAACATTAACACACACGCACGATCTTCCCAGCTCTCGTACATATCCGAGCACATTTGAGTGAAACTGATTTTTAGCGATGAACTTTAAACTTTGAAGAGCTGTGAGTTGACTGATTTCAGCTTCGTTATGAAAATACTTTGCGTTTCATTCCTGGAGAACTACACTACCCATAATTCCAAGTTCTGGGTGATCGATATCCTTTAGGACACTTGTGTCTCGTCATATTTTAACGTGAATCTTTGTCCTTGCAGCGAATGTGCTGGAAACCATGAGTTCTGGGAAGGTGACGGCTGGTGGCGGTAAAGAGAGCAGCGGCAGCGCGACACCTGTGATTCCAGAGAGGATGTTATTGTGTCACTGTTATAATCACTGTCCTGAAGACTCCAGCAACAACACCTGCAGGTACAACAAACAAACACACACCTTTACTGTGGTAAAGTCACACAGGCTCAAATGTGCTTATATGATTACATTAATGCATAAAAACTAGGGATGCACCGAAATTTTTGACAACCATCTTAGATTTAGTCTTGGTCTTAGTCTTTTGGACTAAAATGCTTATTAGTTTTAGTCAAATTTTAGTCACTTCTATATGTGATAGTTTTAGTCCAATTTTAGTCGACGAAAAGTCAAAAAGGTTTTAGTCTAGTTTTAGTCAAAAAAAGGGAAAAAAGTAGTCTTTTAACAAATTAATGTAGGTCAGTAAGTATTTTGCTGTTGGGTAGTGTCACTTATAAGTTCTGAAAATAGCAGATCCATAGTTCAACACAATGTGAGCTTCTGGATCGACTATTTTCACCAATAATTACAATAATGAAGGAATGTTTTAGAACATAAAAGACAAACAAGGATGGAATGCTAAAACGGCTTGCCATACTAGTATAGCAAAGAGTATTTAATGCTAAAACGGCTTGCCATAGCCGCAGATACGTTTTAAGTTTTAATTGGCATGCACAATAAGCGGAAATGTCATGCATTTTAAACGTCTGACGGACCACCCACTAACATTTTCGTCTATTCTCGTCTCGTCAACGAAACTCACACACGTCTCGTCATGTTTTAGTCATCAACGAGCCATTTTTATCTCGTGATCGTCTGGTTATCGTCATGAAAAAAAGTGGCATCAACGAAATGATTTCGTCATCGTCATCGTTGACGAAAACAACACTGCTGAAGGCTGATTATCAAACATGGTTTTTCATGTTTTCCCCCCATGTATTTTGCCATTTTATTTCACCATTGCATAAATTAAATAGCCAATATTTGCTTTTTACAGTTTTGTCTTGCTTTTCAAAGCAACAAAGTCAATTACAAAACAATTAGAAAAAATTAATTTAAAGGAACCGTATGTAGGATTGTGGCCAAAACTGGTACTGCAATCACTTTCAAAATACTGTAGATCGGTGTATCCCCCCCTGACTCGAGGTTGCCAGATAAGCTGCAGGATCCAGCAGGAACGTAGGCTGCTACAAGGAGCTTCCAATGGCAAGTGACGAGTCCTACACAGTAATTTGTTTTTCTTCTGTTAATTATGTTTATTACACGGCTCTTTGGAATGCTTGATTCTGATTGGTCAGTTGAGACATTTGCAGGTTCGTTCTTTTCAAATAATCACCGCTCCAAAGTAATAACGCATAGCCGGTACTACTTGTATGTTTAAAATCCCTCCGTGCCAACAAAGATTACCGTTTGGCGCCATCTTGTGACAAACACTGGACAACCACAATTAATAATGGAAAATTTCGACATTAATCTATTTAAATTGTCTTTCTAACGTACATAGTTTGAAGGTTAGTCACGTGGTACTATATCGTTTCGCGGAAGGATAAAAGTGCTAATTTAAAACAAATATGCCAATAAAAGGTTTCAAATTCATATTCATGTCCAGTTTTCTTCCTTATGTGGCAAGTAGCCGTGTAATAAGCGGGATAATGTACAGGCAGCCGGTAGTTATCGCAGAAATAAGCCCCTTCAGTGTGATACAAGACCCTCCGCTTCGCGTCGAGTCCTGATCACACTGTCGGGGCTTATTTCTGCGATAACTACCGGCTGCCTGTACATTATCCCTTACTTATGCTTCACAAGAGATGTTTTTCGAAGTAATTATCTATTGCAAAAATTTACAGATGGCGATTAGCCAAATATTTCGTAAAGATGTACTGTAATACCACATTTCAGTCGGAACATACAGTAGATTGTTTTCATACCCTGCTAGTGGTGCGATATAAAGATTTTTATGAACGCATTTAGCACGGGCGACCTTGGAAAATCAACTGTTTACGGAAGCAAAGTTAGCCAAACATAGATGAATCTTACCTGTCCAGGAGACAATTAGCAACGTTGGCGTCTGTCTTCAAATTCTTCTCCGTTTTCAGCCGTCTCCGTCTTTCAAAGTCTTACAAATCCTTGTTTTATTTCGGACTTTGTCACGATGTATTTCGAATTCATAACGAGGTCTTTTAGGTTTCGTAACGTTATACATGTTTTATCCGACACGTTCGTAGCTGCAGCTGTAACTAGAGCAGAGCTGGCAACCCGGATGATGAAACTCTACTGACTTCGTGATTGGTCGATAGCTGGAGGGTGGAGCCTCAGACCAAAACACAACATGACAACAATAACATCAGTTGTGGGCTGCAACTCTCACTTTTAAATGACAATATCCTGGCCGGACCACTGTTGTCAGTGATATAAGTATTTGAAATGAACATGATTTCTTAATGTCTAGTGACATGTCAGGGCCATTTTATGATTAACTGAAATAAATTTCTTACATACGGTTCCTTTAACACTGAACATTTTTAACATTGTAGTAGACAACAAACCACAATTTAACTTAGTAAAATAATGTTCTTTGACCATTTTTAAGACCTTCTAGAATCAGGCATGCGTTTTTAATGTACGAATAAATGCAGCCTTGCTGAGCAAAGGAGAATGCTATAAGAAATGTATTAATAGAGCTGTTGTAATGATTGTTAGCATTATTTTTGTGTTACTTTTTTATTTTATTTTACAGAACAAGAGTAAAATTAGAATGCTAACATTTATGAATGTTGACTTTTATTTTGGTGTAAAACCGCAAGAAGACCTCAGCACTCATTTTTGTTGACAGCAGCAGATTTATGAATGATTCTCATCACACAGATTTTCCTCGCGCTTTGGACTTTTGAACCCTGGCTAAGGAGCTGGTGCAGCGCTGTCAGAATACATACAATTCATGCGTGTATTAGACAACACAATTTCCTGTAGTTTATTTACTAATGGATGATTTCAGGATTTCAGTCATCATACAGTAACCTTTCTCTACTCATGAAAGAAATGCAATGCGCTTCTAAACAGTCTCTCGCTGTCGTTGCTTGTAATGATTTTTTGCGTCTTTCTCAGACAGTTTCAAATGCTTCCACACTGTCCACATGTTTGCTGCATTAATCACGTCACGTCATTGTTCGGTATAATTTATTCTGCCTTTTCGCTTATTCACAGTTTTGGTTGCCGAACATTCTATGCATCCCTAATAAAAACAATACAGAATGATTTACCACTTAGCGTGAACAATATGTCTAAATCTTATTATTATTATGAGGTCAGAGTCTGTAGTTTTACTCAGTGTTCATCTTGATGATGATGCAGGACTGATGGTTACTGCTTCACTATGGTGGAGGAAGAGGAGGGCGGCTCTCCAGTGCTCACATACGGCTGTCTGGGGTCCGTGGGCTCAGAGTTTCAGTGCAGGGTGAGTTTCCTGTCGTTCTGAAGCTAAGGTTCCATCACCCTGTTTTTATGCACATTGCAAAGTATCACATTAGAAAACGGGTGAAACCCGACTTATGTCTGTCTCTGTCAGTCCATCCCTGTTTGTATCTGTCTGTCTAAATCTGTCTGTCTGTCCATCCGCCTGTCTGTCTGTATCTGTCCGTTTGTCTGTATCTGTATGTCCTTCTGTCTAAATCTGTCTATCCACCTGCCTGTATGTGTACTCATCTGTCTGTTTCTTTCTGTCTCAGTCTGACCATCTGTCTGTCTCTGTGTGTGTCTGTCTATCCATCCATCCTTTCATCTGTCCATCTGTCTGTCTGTCTCAGTCTGTCCATCTGTCTCTCTCTCTGTCTGTCTATCCATCCATCCTTCCGTCTGTCTGTCTGTCTGTCTGTCTGTCTGTCTGTCTGTCTCAGTCTGTCTGTCTATCTATCCATCCATTCTTCCGTCTGTCTGTCTGTCTATCTCAGTCTGTCCATCTGTCTCTCTCTGTCTGTCTGTCTATCCATCCATCCTTCCGTCTGTCTGTCTGTCTGTCTGTCTGTCTGTCTGTCTGTCTGTCTGTCTGTCTGTCTGTCTGTCTGTCTATCCATCCATTCTTCCGTCTGTCTGTCTGTCTATCTCAGTCTGTCCATCTGTCTCTCTCTGTCTGTCTGTCTGTCTGTCTATCCATCCATCCTTCCGTCTCTCTGTCTGTCTGTATATCTCAGTCTGTCTGTCTGTCTGTCTCTCTCTCTCTGTCTGTCTGTCTGTCTGTCTGTCTATCCATCCATTCTTCCGTCTGTCTGTCTGTCTGTCTGTATGTCTATCTGTCTGTCTATCTCAGTCTGTCCATCTGTCTCTCTCTCTGTCTGTCTATCCATCCATCCTTCCGTCTGTCTGTCTGTCTGTCTGTCTGTCTGTATCTGTCTCTCTATCTGCCTCCATCTGTCCATCCGTTCGTCTGTCTGTCTGTCTGTCTGTCTGTCTGTCTGTCTGTCTGTCCATCCATTCTTCCGTCTGTCTGTCTGTCTATCTCAGTCTGTCCATCTGTCTCTCTCTGTCTGTCTATCCATCCATCCTTCCGTCTGTCTGTCTGTCTGTCTATCTATCTCAGTCTGTCCATCTGTCTCTCTCTGTCTGTCTATCCATCCATCCTTCCGTCTGTCTGTCTGTCTGTCTGTCTGTCTGTATCTGTCTCTCTATCTGCCTCCATCTGTCCATCCGTTCGTCTGTCTGTCTGTCTGTCTGTCTGTCTGTCTGTCTCAGTCTGTCTGTCTATCTATCCATCCATTCTTCCGTCTGTCTGTCTGTCTATCTCAGTCTGTCCATCTGTCTCTCTCTGTCTGTCTGTCTGTCTATCCATCCATCCTTCCGTCTGTCTGTCTGTCTGTCTGTCTGTCTGTCTGTCTATCCATCCATTCTTCCGTCTGTCTGTCTGTCTGTCTATCTCAGTCTGTCCATCTGTCTCTCTCTGTCTGTCTGTCTATCCATCCATCCTTCCGTCTGTCTGTCTGTCTGTCTATCTCAGTCTGTCCATCTGTCTCTCTCTCTCTGTCTGTCTGTCTATCCATCCATCCATTCTTCCGTCTGTCTGTATGTCTGTCTGTCTGTCTATCTCAGTCTGTCCATCTGTCACTCTCTCTGTCTGTCTGTCTATCCATCCATCCTTCTGTCTGTCTGTCTGTATCTGTCTCTCTATCTGCCTCCATCTGTCCATCCGTTCGTCTGTCTGTCTATCTCAGTCTGTCTGTCTGTCTGTCTGTCTGTCTATCCATCCATTCTTCCGTCTGTCTGTCTGTCTATCTATCTCAGTCTGTCCATCTGTCTCTCTCTGTCTGTCTATCCATCCATCCTTCCGTCTGTCTGTCTGTCTGTCTGTCTATCCATCCATTCTTCCGTCTGTCTGTCTGTCTATCTCAGTCTGTCCATCTGTCACTCTCTCTGTCTGTCTGTCTATCCATCCATCCTTCTGTCTGTCTCTGTCTGTCCATCTGTCTGTCTGTATCTGTCTCTCTATCTGCCTCCATCTGTCCGTCCGTTCGTCTGTCTGTCTATCCATCTGTCTGTATTTGTCTCTGTCTTTTCATCCATCCATCTGTCCATCTGTTCGTCTGTATCTGTCTCTCTATCTGTGTCCATCTGTCCATCCATTTGTCTGTCTGTCTGTCTATCCATCTGTCTGTGTTGGTCTCTGTCTTTCCATACATCCATCCATCCATCCATCTGTTCGTCTGTATCTGTCTCTATCTGTGTCCATCTGTCTGTCCATTTGTTCATCTGTATCTGTCTCTCTATCTGTGTCCATCTGTCCTTCCATTTGTCTGTCTGTCTATCCATCTGTCTGTATTGGTCTCTGTCTGTCTTTCCATCCATCCATCTGTCCGTCCATATCTGTGTCTTTCAGTCCGTCCATCTCTCTGTCTGTTCATCCGTCTGTCTGTATCTATGTCTGTTGGTCTGTCCATTCATTGCCTCTTTTTCTCTGTCTTTTTCTGTCTTTGTCTGTCTGTCTGTCTCTCTCTCTGTCTGCTCATATGAACAAATGCTCTCTTCCCATCAGGACACTGGGAACGCTCGTCTGAGGAGGATCCTGGAATGCTGCACGAATCAGGATTTCTGTAACCGAGACCTCCATCCGACGCTGCCTCCGCTCAAGAGGCCCGGTGAGACGCTGCGGCATTCATAAAACACACAACTAGTCACACGTTTGACTAAATAATGTTTCTGATGGTGTCATGATCTAAAAATTTTAAGTGAGTTTTGTAAACAAATATAAAACATAAATTGCATGTATACGTACACATTTCAGAATGTAGACAAAGAATAATCTCAAATATGAGAATGTTTTCATCTGTCTTATTTGAGGGTTATTTCAGAGCTAGGAGGTTGTAGAATGGTTGTTAGGAAGTTCAGTGTGGTTGCAATGAAATGTTGATGACTTTACTATTATTCCAACATATAGAAAACACTGGGAATGAAGAATGAGAATGTGTGTCTAAAGCTTTGTGTTTTCTGTAAGCAGCATAGTAGCGTTTATGAGACACACTGCATGCTGATATTACATGATCAGAATTTGTCTTTCTCACACACACACACACACGCACGCACAAACATACGTCTCTGGGCTGATGGTTTCTGACAGGTTAAACTGTTACAAACCGCAGCTTTTGGATTGCAGGGACTGCTGGGATTGCGCTGCAATGGGAGCGTGTTCCCTACCGCTCTAATGAAAAGGACACGCCATCTCACAGGAGCGCTTGAGTTTCCTGATAGCTGTCCATCTGTGACCGTACATGACACCTCAGACCTCAGTGTGAGTGTTTGAGTGTGTGTGTGTGTGTGTGTGTGTGTGTAAGGTTAGAGTCCCAGCGAGCGACGTCCCGCGTTGGGCTCTCACCGGTGTCGTCCGTCAGAAACTGGAGCGCAGCGCTGCAGGAAGATGATGATCGATTACGACTCAGTTTCCCTGCTGAACACACACTGACCTGAGAACAGAACGACAGAACTAGAAACACGTTTCAAACACGATTTTTGCATTTTCATCAAAATATTATGCGTTTGACTGTGAAAAACAAGCTGCTATTGCTTGGGTGTTCTGGGTGGCAGAACATTTCACCAGATCACTGTCAGCACTAGTAGTAGTCATGATTAACTAGATAAAGTTTAGATGAAGCTGTTCTGTGTCTGTGTTTCAGATCGGGATGAAGGCTTTCATTACATGGCTTTCTGCATCTCAGCGGTCGTCTGCTTCGCCATACTGGTCTTTGTCTGCGTATACCTCTACTGCAGGTACATCCTCCTCCTCATTCTTATCACTCTGAGGAGTCTTCATTACAGGAATCGGCCACTTGAATTCATGTCTTGTTTTTGACGTGTCAGATGTCAGCGTCAGGTGACGCGTGCACGCTACAGCATGGGCCTGGAGCAGGACGAGACCTTCATTCCCGCTGGAGAATCTCTAAAGGATCTGATCGAACAGTCTCAGAGCTCCGGCAGTGGATCAGGCCTCCCTCTGCTGGTCAGAAACACACATTACAACACTCACCACACAAATTCTGAAACTCTTTTATCTTTTGCATAGCATTTTCTATCAATTAATTTAATTGTTTTGTTTCAGATGTGTCCAGTCTCTGTAGCAGCAAAATTCTAGATTACTTTGACAAAAACACAGCAGAAAAAACAATGCTGCAAATCTAGTTATTTTTATTATTATCTATTTATCTATCAATAACCTATGACTGTTCAAAGTAGATGTGACAAGACATTTCTAAAAAGAATCAGGTAATTGTAATTGGGAAAATTGTTGTTAGATGGCTAGTATAGAACTTAAACTTAACTTAAACTAAAACTTAAACTTGACTTTGAAACTGCTGGTTATCTTTCTTTTCTGCTTAAGATGAGAATGTTTTGATTATAATAAACGTTTTTTAAGTAGAATATTAAAATAGTATGGATTTCAGGAGGAAGCCCCTGAACAAGTTATTAAATAACTTGAGGTTCGACTAAAGACTTCAGACTTGACTTGGACACCAGGTTAAAGACTTCAGACTTGACCCAGACTCCAAGTTAAAGACTTCAGACTTGACTTGGACACCAGGTTAAAGACTTCAGACTTGACTCAGACTCCAGGTTAAAGACTTCAGTCTTGACCCAGACTCCAAGTTAAAGACTTCAGACTTGACTTGGACACCAGGTTAAAGACTTCAGACTTGACTCAGACTCCAGGTTAAAGACTTCAGTCTTGACCCAGACTCCAAGTTAAAGACTTCAGACTTGACTTGGACACCAGGTTAAAGACTTCAGACTTGACTCAGACTCCAGGTTAAAGACTTCAGACTTGACTTGGACACCAGGTTAAAGACTTCAGACTTGACTTGGACACCAGGTTAAAGACTTCAGACTTGACCCAGACTCCAAGTTAAAGACTTCAGACTTGACTTGGACACCAGGTTAAAGACTTCAGACTTGACCCAGACTCCAAGTTAAAGACTTCAGACTTGACTTGGACACCAGGTTAAAGACGTCAGACTTGACTCAGACTCCAGGTTAAAGACTTCAGTCTTGACTCAGACTCCAAGTTAAAGACTTCAGACTTGACTTGGACACCAGGTTAAAGACTTCAGACTTGACTTGGACACCAGGTTAAAGACTTCAGACTTGACTTGGACACCAGGTTAAAGACTTCAGACTTGACTCAGACTCCAGGTTAAAGACTTCAGTCTTGACCCAGACTCCAGGTTAAAGACTTCAGTCTTGATCCAGACTCCAAGTTAAAGACTTCAGACTTGACTTGGACACCAGGTTAAAGACTTCAGACTTGACTCAGACTCCAGGTTAAAGACTTCAGACTTGACTTGGACACCAGGTTAAAGACTTCAGACTTGACTCAGACTCCAGGTTAAAGACTTCAGTCTTGATCCAGACTCCAGGTTAAAGACTTCAGTCTTGATCCAGACTCCAGGTTAAAGACTTCAGACTTGACTTGGACACCAGGTTAAAGACTTCAGACTTGACTCAGACTCCAGGTTAACGACTTCAGTCTTGATCCAGACTCCAAGTTAAAGACTTCAGACTTGACTTGGACACCAGGTTAAAGACTTCAGACTTGACTCAGACTCAGACTCAGACTTGAGTCAAGTTAAAGACTTAAACATCTCTGGCATGAACTGTTTAGACTAGAGATCGACCAATATGGGTTTTTCTATAGCCGATGCCGATGTTTAGAGGTCAGGGTCAGCCGATGGCCGATATGTGCTGCCGATTTTTAGGGCCGATATCTTGAAGTTCTTCTCTTTATTTGCATGTTAAAATGTCACACTAATAATAAGTGGATGCACATCATTTCTAAACTTAACATCATGAACAATGAACACAATGAACCATCTTTTCGGATCTTGATTTTGTGCAAGTATTAAATATATAAAACAGATAATATAAAAACTGTTAATCATTTACATAAACGTTTAAGAGCTGAGATTAATGTTAAACTTTAATGTTTTAAATAAAAATTTTGAATACAGAAATTTTAAATGATTTATATAACTGAGAGGACCTACCAGCAGATGGCGAATAGACACTGATTTAATTACTGAATCATATCATTCATTTGATTCGTTCGAACAGCTGATTCATTCCTGAATAAAGCAAATGACTCTCTTTATGAATGAGAAATTGAATCATTTCACTAGATTCGTTTAAAAACACACGTTCATTCTTAATCGACACACCGCTGTGTTTAAATGGAGATGCACAGCGGCTCAGTTGTGACTTGTTTCAGAATACCTTTGATGACAAAAGAGAGCAATATCTTACTTTTGAGACGAAATGAAGCAAAATCAGGCAATAGTGTAATCTGCCTGCCACCCACCTGCACCTATATTTTTTCTCTGATTTAGCTAACCGTACACGATCTTCCTATTACAGTTATTATAATTCTTAGTTTTGCATGATAATATGATGAATGGATGGTTCATTTTAACAGCTGATCTTCACATCGCATATTCTCCTTTTTGGTCTAGAATCTTAGTGTATTTGAACATGTTTTCAGTTTAATTATGACTTTTCAAGTGTCTGTACTTTATCAGTGTTTTTCTTTAGAAATCTTTACTTCAACATTCCAAAGCATAATATTGTAGTTTTTACTGCACTACGTTTCATATTAAACATAATTTAATACTTAATTACATTAGAATTGTATTACTTTCTTACTTTTACTCAAGTAAAAGTAATACAAAATTTACTTGAGTCCAAGAAAGTAGTACATTAGTAATTTTCTAAAGTATTGAAGGTAAAACAAACAACATTTAAGAAATTTAGTGCAGTAAAAAGTATGACCTTATGCATTGGAATTTAGTGAAGTTACGTTTTCCAAAGAGAAACATTGATAAACTACAGGTAATTTGTACATTTACTAAAAATAGTTCAATCTGTCTGCCTCTGAAAATATTTAACTGTATATTCGAAATATTTATGAAAATATCTCATTATCTGAATATCCAAGACACCTCAAACCATCCAAGATAAATTACTAAGTAAACTTTTTGCTCAGGTTAAACTTATAAGATGCAGAAATCTGTTCTGGTGCTAAAATACCAGCCAACAGATATGATTTATTGGCTCACCAAAGTCACTCATTTGGAGTGTTAATTTTGGACTCCACATAGAATAGCCACGTCCAACATGTGCAAATAGCTGTAGTAGTAAATGTTAGTATTTTTGATGAACTTCCAAGTTTTGCTGATCTAATAACACATCATGTCAGATGCTGCGGTTTGGTGTTAATGTATCCCATTAACTCCTCTGCAGGTGCAGCGAACCATCGCCAAACAGATCCAGATGGTGAAGCAGATCGGGAAGGGTCGTTACGGCGAGGTGTGGATGGGCCGCTGGAGGGGCGAACGGGTCGCCGTCAAGGTCTTCTTCACCACAGAAGAGGCCAGCTGGTTCAGAGAGACCGAAATCTACCAGACGGTCCTTATGAGACATGAGAACATTCTGGGTAAGGAAGCTTCTCAGGCTCTTGTGTTCTGATTTGTGGTAAACCGATATAGAATTTTTAATAACAGATACCGATATTGATAGAAAGCAGTGTGGTGGAAATGAAATCTATATTTCTTTAAGATAATATTTAGTAAATAATCTAAATGATAAATAACTAATAAAAATAATTAGAAGTTGATTTAAAAAAAAAAATTAAATGTAATCTTGATTGTGAAATTGTATGGTAATGTTTTTTTTATCAACAAGTAAAGAAAGTTGCAATTGTTGCACTGATATAACAAAAAATTGTCAAAAATATATATAATAAATAATTTGAAAATGCCATATTATGACTCAGTATTATCACTAGTTCTGAGTAGTCAGATCAGACCCCCCCCCCCCCCCCCCATAAAAAAGGCAAATATTGACCGATATATCGGTTGACCACTAGTCCTGATTGGTCAGATCTGGTTTGAAAAAAAACAAAACAAATCAAATTGCCAAATATTGGGGAAAAAAAAGGCAAATATTGACCGATATATCGGTTGAGGAGTAATTGTTATTGGTCAGACCTGAACTGAAAAAAAGGCAAGTATCAATCAATGTATTAGTTGAGGTCTGTTATGATTGGTCAGATCAGTTCTGAAAAAACAAGCCAAATAATGACAAATATATTGGTTGACCATGGGTCAAATATAGGCTGAAATATCAGTAGATATAGTAGCGATATATCAGATCAGGACTGGTTGGTCAAAACAGGCCCTGCCCCCCAAAAAAAGTTGAATATCAACCAATGTATTGATTGAATACTAGTTCTGATTGGTCAGATCAGGTCTGAAAAAAAAAGGTGAAATATTGGCTAAAATATCGGTTAAGGACTGGCTATGATTGGTTAGATGTGTAAAAAAAATGTCAAATATCAACCAATACACTACTGCTCAAAATGTTGTGATCAGTAAGACTTGTAATGTTTTTTAAAGAAGTCTCTTATGCTCATCAAGGCTGCATTTATTGAATGAAAAATACAGTAATATTGCAAAATGTTCTTACAATATTAAAAAATGTTTTTTATTTTAATATAGTGTAGAATATAATTTATTCCTGTGATGCAAAGCTGAATTTTCATCAGCTGTTACTCCAGTGTTAAGTGTCACATGACCCTTCAGAAATCATTGTAATATGCTAAATTATTATGAAAATGATCAATGTTGAAAACAGTTGTGCTGCCAAAACATTTTGATGAATAACAAGTTAAAAAGAACAGCATTTATTCAAAATATAAATCTTATCTAGCATAGATTTTTATTAATTTAACACATCCTTGGTGAATAAAAGTATTAATTTTCTTTCAAAAAAAGAAAGAATAAAAATGTACTGACCCCAAACTTTTGAACAGTAGTGTATTTTGTTAGAAAAGATTTCTATTTGAAATAAATGCCATTCTTTTTAACCTTTTACTGATCAAAGAATCCTGGAAAAAAAATAATTAATTAAGCAGCACAACTGTTTCCAGTTCCTGATCCCACACTTTTGAGCTGTAGTGTATATTGGTGGAGGACTAGTTATGATTGGTCAGATTAGTCAAAATTGGTCAAAAATGGCAAATATTGACTGATATATGGGTTCATCAGTAGTTCAGATCAACTAGATTAAGCATGATTTAAAAAAAAAACAAAAAACAAAGCCAAATATAGGTTGATATATTGGTTTATGTTGACGTTCCTGTCAGGTTTCATTGCTGCGGATATCAAGGGCACAGGCTCGTGGACGCAGCTGTATCTGATCACAGACTATCATGAGAACGGCTCACTGTACGACTACCTCAAATCCACCACGCTGGACACCAAAGCACTGCTGCGGCTGGCGTACTCCGCTGTCTCCGGTCTCTGCCACCTGCACACCGAGATCTTCGGCACGCAGGGCAAACCGGCCATCGCTCACCGAGACCTGAAGAGCAAAAACATCCTGGTGAAGAAGAATGGCACCTGCTGCATCGCTGACCTCGGACTCGCTGTCAAATTCATCAGGTATGGAACAGACATCTGTGGACATTATCAGTATGCCGCTATTGTAATGTTGGTATATTAGACAGATACAGTATCTCACAAAAGTGAGTACACCCTTTACATTTCAGCGAGCATTTTAGTATATCTTCTCAAGGGACAATACTATAGAAATGAGACTTAGATCTATTTTAGAGTAGTCAGTGTGCAGCTTGTATAGCAGTATAGATTTACGGTCCTCTGAAAATAACTCAAGCATACAGCCGTTATTGTCAAAATAGCTGGCAACAAAGTGAGTACACCCTAAGTGAACTTGTGTTTGCACCATTGTTATCTGGCACTGCCTTAATCATCCTAGACATGGAATTGACCAGAGTTGCTGGATGTTAGATACATGGTGCTTTTCCACCTTATGCTTGAGGATGCCCTACAGGTGGTTAATAGGGTTCAGGTTTGGAGACCCCATCACTGTCACCTTCAGCTTCTTCAACAAGGCACTTGTCATCTTGGTGGTGTGTTTGGGATTGTTATAATGTTGGAAAACTGCTGTTTAGCCTAGTGTCTGGAGGGAAGGCATCGTATTCTGCTTCAGAATGGAATCCATGTTTCCCTCAATGAACTTCAGCTCTCCAGTACCAGCAGCACTCATGCAGCCCCAGACCATGATGCTTGACTGCAGGCAAGACACAATTTTGTTGGTTCTCCTCACCAGTGCATCGCCACACATGCTGGACACCATCTGAGCCAAACAAGTGTATCTTATAGTCTCATCAGACCACAGTGCATGGTTCCAGTAATTCATGCTTTTGGTTGTCTTCAGCAAACTGTTTGCGGGCTTTCTCATGAGCCAGCTTCAGATGAGGCTTCCTTCTGGGATGATGCCTATGCAAACCGACTTATGGTCTGAGCACTGACAAGCTGACCTTTAAAGCAATGCTGGCAGCACTCATGCATCTGTTTTTTGAAGCCAGGTTCTGAACCTGACGCACAGAATGAGTGCTCAACTTCGTTGATCGACCCTAGCGAGGCCTGTTCCGAATGGAACCCATCTTGGAAAACCTCTGTATGACCCTGACCACTGTAGTGTAAGTTGGTTTCAGGGTGTTACTGAATTAGAGTGCAGATCTGGCCGCATTTATCTGTCCGAGCCCGGCCCGCGTCTGACAGAGCAGTAACCGAACTCGACCTGAGCCCGACAGGCATTAAGATATTTATGTCCGAGCCCGATCCCGGCCCGTCACAGTTAAAATCTAATTTTGTTCTCATACTAATGACACATGCACTTTTTTGTGTGGAAAGCCCGCTTTTATTAAGCAACTGTAGGAAGGTGTTCGGAAATGTCAACAGATGAGAGCATCAGCGCACACGGGGCAAAAAGCACCGTTATAAGACAGGCGCAATCCGCACACAGGAAGATGGATTTGGGGTAATATTTTACATTTATTTTAATCACAAAAACGAACCTTTGCATCAAGTGAAACAGGCCCATTGGCTACCTACTAAGCAGTTTTAAGTTTTAAATGGTCAATGCCTTATCTCGCTGATGTGACCGAGCCCGACCCGAACCCGAGCATCCTTTCTAAATATCTGTCCGAACCCGGCCCGGCCCGTCGGGTACCGTTGGGCTTGGGTCGGGTATCCATCCTCTATACCAGTCATTCCCAAAGTGGGTCGCGGGAGATTTTGTATGGGTTGCCAAGTGGAGCACTATTTTTCAGTGTGCTATATACTGTTGATTCAAATGTATATGTGTAGTTCACCTATTAGCCGCACGAGGGAGCTCGTCGTTTTCTTCTGTTTTTTTTTGTTGTTGTTGTTGTTGTTTAGCTGCGCTCTGCACTCATAGACTGCACTCCATCTGAAGAGGCGGCAACATTAAACATTACTCTTCTTCTGCCTGACCAACATTAAAAAACAAAAACTTAAAAAGGCATGTTTTTGATAGCTCTGAAGGTTCATATTACTATTGTTCTAAAGATGGTTTGCATACATATTTTTGTTTTGAGGGGAAAAAGTGAGAGCCTGTCATACTGTGCACTTTATAAAATGTGTATATTATGCTAGTGAGGATAAACAAAGTCAGATGCCCTGTTAAACATTCCTGAATGCATGTATTTTGCCTCAAATGTGGTCACAGTGGGTGCATAAAGTTCTAAAAAATATTTCAGTAAGAAACTTGTTTTTGATTTAAGTTAATGTTCATATTATTCTGGTAGATGCCCTGCTGAAAAAAAAACAGCATATGCTGGTTAGGTATGTTTTGGTGCTGGGATGCTGGTTTTAGCTGGTTTATGCTGGTCCCTTACTGGTTTATGCTGGTCTTTTGCTGGTTTATGCTGGTCTTTTGCTGGTTTATGCAAAAAAACAAAAACTTAAAAAGGCATGTTTTTGATAGCTCTGAAGGTTCATATTACTATTGTTCTAAAGATGGTTTGCATACATATTTTTCATGTTGCTGGTCAAGGACCAGCATAAACCAGCAAAGGACCAGCATTAACCAGCAACATGACCAGCAAAAACCAGCAAAGGACCAGCATATACCAGCTAAAACCAGCATCCCAGCACCAAAACATACCTAACCAGCATATGCTGTTTTTTTCAGCAGGGGTGCAAAGCATTGAATGTTATATGAAAGGCATGCATTGATTCTGTCTGGTTTTAGTGATGATAGGAAGAAAAACAAATGATTAACTGCCCTATTTTGCACTTTGTGTCATTAAGTATAAATTGTGTGCACTGTAATGATGAGAATATGAAAACAATGAGATGCCCTGTCAACTCTTCCTTTCTCATTTGACCTCTGCATTTTACTTATTGCCAACAACAGGTAAATAAAAAAAAGTTGTGCTTTGTCAAATATCTGTTTCTCTTTTAAATAGTTAAGTTGAAGCTTAACTGACCTTAAAAATGGTCATACATATTTTGTAAATGCATATATTCTCTTTGTGATATATGAACTATATGGACCTAATGTTTATTGGGTCACAAGGATTTATTGACTTTAAAATGTGGGTCCCCAGAAAAAAAGTTTGGGAAACACTGCTCTATACTGAATCTCTAATAGCCTTGGCCATCTTTGTGGAGAGCAACAATTGTAATTCTCAAATCCTCAGAGAGTTCTTTGCCATGAGATGCCATGTTGAACATCCAGTGGTCAGTATGAGAGAATTGTACTTAAAGGACCTAATTTGAACTGCTTTAATAGAAGATACACACGTTTGTATGGTCCTGTCAAGCAGACAAAAACATAAACATGATGAATAGGACATGTGGCTTTGCGTGGTGAAACAACATAGTTTTGTTGGCAGCTATATTGACAATGGCTGTACAGTATGTTGAGTTATTTTCAGAGGACAGTAAATGTATACAAGCTGCACGTTGACTACTGTAAAATATATCCAAGTTTAATTTCTATAGTATTGTCCCTTGAGAACATATGTGACCCTGGACCACAAAACCAGTCATAAGGTTAAATTTTACAAAACTGAGATGTATATATAATATGAAAGCTCAGTAAATAAGCTTTCTATTGATGTATAGTTTGTTAGGATAGGACAATTTTTGGCTGAGATACATCTATTTGAAAATCTGGAATCTGAGGATGCAAAAAAAATCAAAATCCTGAGAAAATCACCTTTAAAGTTGTCCAAATTAAGTTCTTAACAATGCATATTGCTAATCAAAAACTAAATTTTGATGCATTTACAGTAGGAATTTTACAAAAAATCTTCATGGAACATGATCTTTACTTAATTTCCTAATGATTTTTGGCAGAAAAGAAAAATCAATAATTTTGACCTATGCAATGTATTTTTGGCAATTGCTACAAACATACCCCAGCGACTTAAGACTGGTTTTGTGCTCCAGGGTCACATATACTAAAATGGTTGCTGAAATATGAGGGGTGTACTCAGTTTTGTGAGATCCTGTAACTAAGAAGGCTTAATTTTCATATACATTCATACAGTAAAATTATTTGTGATGGTGTTCACACCTGTGTTTTTATTGTACCTGATGTGGCTGCTGTTGGTTTGTTTTTAGTGACACTAATGAAGTGGATATCCCGCCCAACACTCGGGTCGGTACCAAACGCTACATGCCTCCAGAGGTGCTGGATGAAAGCCTGAACCGCTGTCATTTCCAGTCCTACATCATGGCTGACATGTACAGCTTTGGCCTGATCCTGTGGGAGATGGCCAGGAGATGCGTGTCTGGCGGTGAGTCCAGCAGATGCTCAGCACTTATATTCAAATGCATTAGTACATAGAGCCAGTGTTGCACTTTTTTTCATGACGATAACGAGACGATGATGAGATAAAAATGGCTCGTTGATGACTAAAACATGACGAGACGTGTGTGAGTTTTCGTTGACGAGACGAGAATAGACGAAAATGTTAGTGGGTGGTCCGTCAGACGTTTAAAATTCATGACATTTCTGCTTATTGTGCATGCCAATTAAAACTTAAAAAGTATCTGACGCTATGGCAAACCGTTTTAGCATTAAATACTCTTTGCTATACTAGTATGGCAAGCCGTTTTAGCATTAAATACTCTTTGCTATACTAGTATGGCAAGCCGTTTTAGCATTAAATACTCTTTGCTATACTAGTATGGCAAGCCGTTTTAGCATTAAATACTCTTTGCTATACTAGTATGGCAAGCCGTTTTAGCATTAAATACTCTTTGCTATACTAGTATGGCAAGCCGTTTTAGCATTAAATACTCTTTGCTATACTAGTATGGCAAGCCGTTTTAGCATTCCATCCTTGTTTGTCTTTTATGTTCTAAAACATTCCTTCATTTTTGTAATTATTGGTGAAAATAGTCGATCCGGAAGCTCACATTGTGTTGAACTATAGATCTGCTATTTTCAGAACTTATAAGTGACACTACCAAACAGCAAAATACTTACTGACCTACATTAATTTGTTAAAAGACTACTTTTTTCCCTTTTTTTTGACTAAAACTAGACTAAAACCTTTTTGACTTTTCGTCGACTAAAACTAGACTAAAACCTTTTTGACTTTTCGTCGACTAAAATTGGACTAAAACTATCACATATAGAAGTGACTAAAATTTGACTAAAACTAAGAAGCATTTTAGTCCAAAAGACTAAGACTAAATCTAAGATGGTTGTCAAAAACAACACTGTCTATTATAGAGCACACACACTTGATTCCATAAAGGGAAAAACTATAGGGCAAAGCTGTTTAACCCATTTAGTCCCACTGGTCACAATTGTGAATGTCAAAATGTTGTTTATTTTAGAAGCTGTAAAAACCTTTCTGACTGATGTTTTAGTGCACTTCCTGCAAATATGTAAAAAATAAAGCGTCTCAATGAAATATGTGCAGTTTCATATGGTTAGCACAAATCATCACATGACCAGAGCAGTTCATTTGAGATGACGATGGTTGCATAAAAGCTCCAAAAAGGTAAGCTAGTAAAGTATGTTAACATAAAGATATGACAAATAATTTTGGTACACATTATCTCGAAGGTGTCCAGTATTAATATATAAATTCACATATATATTTAGTTTTGTTGAGTGTTGTCATAGGATGAGTAAACATGCTGATGGTCACAATTGTGGGTGGTGGGATAACAGTGAACTTAGGTTTACAATATAAATCCAATGCAGTTGTTAGTGAAAATTGTACAGAAATGTTACAATAAGTTAGAAATGTTACAAATAAGTTACAATATTGATGTTGCAATACTGATAGGACTAATATGTGACCGTGGTCCACAAAACCAGTCATAAGTGTCAGTTTTTTGAAATTGTGATTTGTACATCATCTAAAGGCTGAATAAATAAGCTTTCCATCGATGTAAGGTTTGTTAGGACAGGAAAAGATTGGTTTGAGATATAACCATTTGAAAATGTGGAATCTGAAGGTGCAAAAAATTCAAAATACTGAGAAAATCACCTTTAAAGTTGTCCAAATTGAGCTCTTAACAATGCATATTATTAATCAAAAATTACATTTTAATATATATACAATAGGAATTTTACAAAAAATCTTCATGGAACATGATCTTTACTTAATTTCCTAATGATTTTTGGCAAAAAAGAAAAATCGATAATTTTCACCTATACAACGTATTTTTGGCTATTGCTACAAATATACCCCAGCGACTTAAGACTGGTTTTGTGGTTGAGGGTGACATATATGTGAATTTATATATTAATACTAGACACCACAGAGATAATGTTTACCAAAAGTCTTTGTTATACCTTTATGTTAACATACTTTAGGCTTATGTTTTGGAGCTTTTATGCAACCATAATTGTGACATGGTGCAAACAGGAAATAAACTGCTCTGGTCATGTGACAATTTGCAGTAACCATGTGAAATTGCAAATATTTATTGAGAGACTTATTTTTTTCCACATTTGCAGGAAGTGCACTGAAACATTGGTCAGCAACGTGTTTTGAGCTTTTAAAATGTCAACATATTTTTGGGATTAAATGGGTTAACATACAATTGACATATTCAGTGAAAATAGGATGAAAAAGTTGTGGTAGATTTCCTGAAACGTTGTGTACATTTCTGTCAAGGTGTGTAAAGTTTCCATAAATGAACTGAATTTTGTGGCCCTTTGGAAATGCATTTGTCAATAAACCAAGTTTACACAATCACTAGCATCATTTCATGAGAGAAGTCAGTCTGAAACAGAATTATTCACAGCAAGATGGATGTTTATTAGGATGTTATCTGAAGTTGTGTTCTTCTGGTTTGTGTGGACCCACAGGCATCGTTGAGGAGTATCAGCTGCCGTATCACGATCTTGTGCCGACGGACCCGTCCTACGAAGACATGAGGGAGGTGGTGTGCATCAAGAGACAGAGACCCTCGTTCGCAAACCGCTGGAGCAGCGATGAGGTAAAGACAGCGTATGGTTATATGGAGTTGTGTTCTTTACTGAAACTGGCTTTTTCTTTGGTGCTGTGACAGTGACTTGTTTTCTTGCTTCACCCAATAAAGCTACTATATGATATTTAATATGGAAAATGCTCTTTAAATGAAAACTTTGCATTTTTGTCTCAGTCACACACACACACACACACACTGTACTCCGTGTTCTGTTTTCTGAATGATAGTGTTTTTAGTGCAAGTGTACAAATGTTCACCCCAGTGGGGACCATTCACTTCACAAATGAAATGTTTTTAATTTTTAATAAGTACTAGAAATCCAAGTGTCCATGATGAAAAGCAGTCTGTAGTAGGTAGTTTACAGTTTACCTTATGTTTCCATTCCACTAAACAGCTTTGAAGCACTTGTTTGATGTTTTTTGATATTTAAACAAATAGCCAGATCGTGAACAGATGTAATCACCCATCCATTTTGTTCCTAAATGACAGGATTGAGCTGTGTATTAAAGGCTTAAATCACAAAGTGACATTAAAATTAGTGTTTGTGCTGGCCAGAGAGAACAGTTTAATGCACACGCCTTTGCATTGCTTTTTCTGTGTTACAAACATCCAAATATTCACAGATGTTGTGGAATAAAAGTTTGTAGTTGGGATATGAACACTGTCGTCTAGCAGCGTTGAAGGTAATGCATTACAATTAATGCAAGTTATGTAATATGACTTTTCCAAGTAACTGGTAAAGTAATGCATAACTTTTTAATTGCTAAGAAAATATCTTTACTTTCCCCCTCATATATTGATTAAAAGCTGTCCTGTCTCCATGCTGAGAGAAATTGTAAGATGTTACTTTAGTTGTAGAATAAATGTGAACATGCAAAAAAAAAAAAAAAAACAGTCAGTTAATAACAAAAAACAACAGTATTCTTCCAAATGAGATTTAAAAAGTGAAATTCAATGCAAAGCTGCAATATTAATATGTGACCCTGGAGCACAAAACCAGTCTTAAGTCGCCAAAAATACATTGTATGGGTCAAAATTATTGATTTTTCTTTTATGCCAAAAATCATTAGGAAATTAAGTAAAGATCATGTTCCATGAAGATGTTTTGTAAGATTCCTATTATAAATATATCAAAATGTAATTTTTGATTAGTAATATGCATTGTTAATAACTTTTGGTTTCATTGCTAAAGAGTTGACATTTTCTGCTGCGGTTTGCTATACAGCTGCGAATGTGCTTTTCTTTAAGCCTGAGGCTTTTGGTGTGAAAAGACTTTTACATTTGTGCAAAATGAAAGTTTTTATATTAAAAAGAAACTAACAAGCTCTGGCCAGGTTTTTGAAGTAATGTAACATTACTTTCCATAAAAAGTAACTAAGTAATGTAATTAGTCAGTTTTTAGGGAGTAAGTCATCATTGTAATGCATTACTTTTAAAAGTAACGTTCCCTAACTATGGTTGTTTACAGTAGCAAACAGAATGTAATAAAGCAGCTTTTTGAAAAGTGAGGACACTTGAAATAAAGATTGTATCATTTGCAACAAAAAAGATGTAAAAAAAAAAAAGGAAATGTATTAATTATAATATTAATAATAATAATAAAATAAATCAAATAAAACAAACTTGATTGATTTAGAAATGAAACAAGTGACTTTTTTATGGACGAGTCGTTAAATAATTGTTTTTAATGTTTAACTTCATTGTGTTAAGAATTTATAGAATATTAAATATATTTTCTAAATAGACTGCAGCAATTTTATTGGAAGCTGTTGTAAAACATGGCATTGATCATTTTTGTTTTCGAATCATTGTAGGAGAACAGTGATATCTATTTTTAAAGTAAAATTGTTATTGTCCATTAATCTAGAATGGTGCAGCTGTAGTTGGTCATTTCTCCATATGTAATGAGTTTAGTTTTTGATGAAAGATCTGGCCAGTGAGGTTTTGCATCCAGAACATATGCATTATTTTTGTGCTAAGTGTTGTAGAAATATATCGACATATTTATGTGCTTAAAAATAGTCTGCAATTGTAGTTTTGGTATACCAAAGTGGTGGTTTAAATGTGAACAAGTAATTTTGTGCTCAGTGCACTTAAATAGAAATAGTTGGGTGGAAGTTAGTTAATGTAAATATAATGTATATTTGATTGTGTTAAAGTGGAACTATTGCAAGTATACTCTAAATATCTTGCAATTAAAGACATACAAAATTGATTACACAGAGATCATATAGTCTTTATTAATAGTGATAGTAAAACATGTTTTAGGCATAATATTAATAAAATAGTTGAAATGAAGATGAATCATAATTGTATGTCATAGTAAGTTTAATTTTACTTACTATGAAAGTAATGTATTTAAACAAAAAGATGGCTGATAATTTTTTTTTTTAATGGGGCTAAATCCCTTATCTCTCCCAATGCAATGCCTCTGGTCCACTCTCAATTGGTGCTTCATGTGTTTGTGCTGTGAAATGTTGACTGATTGTTGGTCAAGTAAATGTAAGAGTAACTGTAGTTTATCTGGAAATGTTACAATTCCTGGGCTGAAACAACTTGGCTTTATTTGATTGATTGTTCATGACAAATCAGTGAGTTTGAAGTGTGATCATCAGGATGTAATGAGGAACATTTGTTTTCAGAAGCTTTACTTTTGCTGTTCCTCAGCGGAGGAATGGTGTTCCCTAGTCTCCAGAGACATGTCAGATGTTTTGAGGAATGTTTAGTTTATCTGTCAATCATCATCGGATTGCAGTGCATTATTTGTTTTGAGTATTTCAATATCATGTTGCTATGAAAATATATTGGAGAGATATTGTGATGACTGATATTTTGAGTGTTTTATGTAGGTGTTTGTTATAGTGTTATTGAGTGATATTGTAAGCATCAGTATCTAATTTGTTTGTGATTATGGAAGTATTGATATGTCTAGCAAATTGCACGTTTGCTCAGTGGTACATTGGATAAAAGCATCTTCTAAATGTAAATGTAACATTGACAAAGTGACTTACAAAACAGGATAATGGAAGCAATCCAAAACAACAAAAGAGCAGTAACATGCAAGTGCTAGAGGTCTAAAAATAGATAGATAGAATATAGAGAAGCTAGTGTGTTTTTGTTTTAAGAATAGAAGTAGAATGGAGATATGGCAGACTATGAGTGAAAAGCATTCATCCCAACTCGAGTAGCTGCAGTTGCAAACACAATTCATGCATGTAGCAGATTGTTAAATGCAAAGCACTTAAAAAAGAGAGGAGCAAGAGAAAGAATGATTGAGAAATAAGGCAAAGTGTGTGTTGATGTAGTCGAATGTGAAGATGGTTGTCAGCAGTCATCACTTCCGGTTTCTGTTGATCAGTGTTTGGCAACTGTGTTCCTGAAAGCACAGCAACATGTTTGAGTTAATGAAGCACACCTGATTGAGCTCATCAGCTAATGAGTAGAGAGTGCAAGAGCTAAAATGCATGGCTGAAACAAAGGAAACATATGAAATGTTTGGTCTTGTGAAATGGTGGCTGTTGAAGGCACCAATTAAGAAAAGCAGCACATGCTCTATGTTCCATAAAGCTGTGTAGTTGATGTGGTGCATAGTAGAAGACAAGAGAAAGAAATGTATCTGAGTTCTGTTCAGTGAGTGTGAAACAGATACTTTGGCAAGCACCTTTAAAGAGCACAACATGAAATGAGGGAAAGCAAAGATGCAATGCAGTAGATGTGTGCAAAATGTAAAGGAAAATGGCAAATGGTAAAGAGAAAAGTGTGAGCAAACAGTTGAGGAGTTGGAAGGTGTGTGCACTTCCATGTGCCATGAGGAAAGGAGAAGTGAAGGCACATGGTAGGAGTGAAAGCAGTAGAAAGGGGACTTACTTGGAGCAGAGTGCTGTGCGTTGCCTGTGTCGTTGCTCGGTGGAGTCGCGCAGGTAGAGTCGCAGGTCTTTACACTCGCATGTCTTCACACGAGCATGGCTGCACACGAGAGGCTGCCGCTTACGCTGCCGCTCCATTACTGAATGATCCTTATATACCACATATCTACCTGATTCACAGATGAACGCAATCACTCATTAACCAATCACGGCGCACCAACCCTCCGATTGGACAGCTCTGAAACGACAAACAATTAACCAATCCACACACAGCATTACTCATACTGCTCACTTCTCAATCCATCACACACACATGCACATATATTTGCAAGCCACCTAACATCAAGGGGGACTTTTGGCCTCATAAATGCCATTATATTCTAAGTCACCTCTTTGACACTTTTTGCTCATTTCATTTCATCTTTTTTTACACATGGCCTTATAATCTCATTGGGCTCATTTGGCCCTACATCACATTACATACTATTTTTACAAACACATTTCAAGCTCAATTCAGATATGCTTGAAAATCATATATATATATATATATATATATATGTATGTGACCCTGGACCACAAAACCAGTCATAAGGTTAAATTTTACAAAAATGACATTTATACATCATATGAAAGCTCCAGAAATAAGCTTTCTATTGATGTATGGTTTGTTATGATAGGATATTATATTTGGCCGAGATACATCTATTTGAAAATCTGGAATCTAAGGGTGCAAAAAAATCAAAATACTGAGAAAATCACCTTTAAAGTTGGCCAAATTAAGTTCTTAATTCATATTACTAATCAAAAATTACATTTTCATATATTTATAGTATAGTAATTTTACACTAAATCTTCATGGAACATGATCTTTACTTACTTTCCTAATGATTTTTGGCATCAAAGAAAAATCAATAATTTGGACCCATACAATGTATTTTTGGCTATTGCTACAAATATACCCCAGCGACTTAACACTGGTTTTGTGGTCCAGGGTCACATATGTTCATCCATTCATGACTTCATATATGTGAGCCTAGACCACAAAACCACACATAAGGACACAGTCTTTCAAGCCCACATTTATGCATCACATGGAAGCTACATAAATAAGCTTACAAATAACACACAACTATTAAAAAAACAAACAAAAACAAAAAAACCTGAGGGTGCAAAAACACATTAGTCCAAAAATGTACTTACCCAAACTTACTTCGTGCTTACTAATATGTATTGCTAAGAAGTTCATTTCTATACTTGAACACAAATGAACTTCTTTCCAAAGCATATTATTAAGCACACATTACATTTGGATATAATTCAATATCTTCATTGAACCTCATCTTGACCTAGTAACCCAAGCGTTTTGGCCAGAAAACACAACTCTGTCATTTCCATCTCTTCATGTTTTTGGGGCCTATTGTTACAAATATACCCATGCTAATTAAATGATTACTTCACTTCCACAACAATTTACTAATAATATACTCACCCCCTTCTCATCCAACACATTCATGTCTTACTTCAGTCATAAAGACATTGGTTTTGGAGGAGCACATTTATGGTATCATGCCCCCAAGTTTCAACTTCCAAAAGCAGCTTCAAAGGGCTGTAACCATCCCAGCCAAGAAATAAGGGTCTTATCTAGGGTCTCATCTTTTCAGTGCACATGCATAGTCTGTAATCTGAGTCAATACACTTAGGGTACGTCAAAACAACTTCCATCTCATTTTCTTACCCCAGTACCAACCCAGTGTTTACTAACTTAACATCAAAAAATAAATCAAACAGCCTTTACAAAAAGAACAGCAAAACAAAATGAAACAAGAGCTTTTCCACAAACCCTAACTATATTGACCCAGACTACACGTGCTCATAACAGACATGACAAAAGAGAACCACTTCAGGTAAAGTAGTATATAAATTGGAAATTGGTCTACAAAATACAAACAAAAATTGTTCTGCTAGATAAGACCCTTCTTCCTTGGCTGGGATGGTTACAGCCACTTGAAACCACATTTACACTGCATTTCGGGGCACCATACATATCCATAATATGGACACAAATCCTCAAATGTCTTCCTCAAAAAACAATTCCTTCACAACTACAGAAAGACAAGCTTCTGAAACTTAACTAATCCTTTAAGGGGTTACTCCACCCCAAAATGACCATTTTCTCATTAATCACCCATGTCATTCCAAACCCATAAAAACTTTATTCCTCTTCAGAACACAATTTCCCATATTTTGGAAGAAAACCAAGAGGCTGTTGTCACTGTCCCATTGACTCCCAGGTAAATGCCACTGTTAAGACCCAACTAATTCTGAAAGACTTCATCCAAAAAGTCCATCTGCCATCAGTAGTTCAATCTCAATTTTATGACGCCACAAGAACACTTTTTGTACACAAACAACATCACCACAGTGCCATTTTCAACAATATCCAGTGGACACAACCTGCATACACTGTTCTCTGACGGTCAATATATATCTTCTACCTCCTTTACACTTTCATTTCAACAAAAACAACATATCCATGTGGTGCAGCTGACAGAGAACAGCATTACTCTAAAATGGAGATGAGACAAATTCTTCAACAAACTTATTGTTTTTCTTTTCTTTGCATACAAAAAGTATTCTCACCACTTGATAACATTCAAATTGAACCACTGATGGCACATCTCTCTAACTTTTTGGCCTCTTAACAATGCCAATTACCTGGGAGTCAATGGACATTGGGGGTAAGTGATGAATGACAACATTTTCATTTTGGCCTGGAGTAACCCTTCAAGACTGCTTTTATGGTCCAGGGACACATTGGCAAGCCAAAACATTCATATACACCTGCTCATGCATCTCATTGCACACTGACTCAAAAGCATGCAATTTCACAGCAAAACAACCATCCTCAACACATGATTTGCTCAAAACAAATATTCTACACATTTTGGAGTCACCAAAAAATTTACTTCTTCTTTTCACTGATATACTGGAATTCTTACAAGAAATTAAGTCATTTTGACAACATAACTGCATACTTATTCATGTGGCAGCAATGCACCACACCGTAAAACCCAACAAGTTACAGTAAGTCAAACTGATTGTATATGACTTTAGAGTACTCATATTTATTGCTTTCAAAACTTCTATGGTTTAAGGCAATCAGTTATCTCAAACAGTTTCAGTTACCGTAACCTGTCAGGTTTTACAGTGCACCATAAAACCCTCATATAGCAGGAAATAACCTTTACCAAAGCCTATACACTTTTCACAACATTCACTGTTTTATGGCAAATCACCTCAAGGACACACATTTTGCTGCTCAATCGGACACTTTTCCCAGCTCAGTGTGCAATCACACACCTGACCAGGTGTATAGAAATACCTGGGCTTGCCATATGTGACCCTGGACCACAAAACCAGTCTTAAGTCGCTGGGGTATATTTGTAGCAATAGCCAAAAATACATTGCATGGGTCAAAATTTTTGATTTTTCTTTTATGCCAAAAATCATTAGGAAATTAAGTAAAGTTCATGTCCCATGAAGATTTTTTGTAAAACTCCTACTGTAAACATATCAAAATGTAATTTTTGATTTGTAATATGCATTGCTAAGAACCTAATTTGGACAACTTTAAAGGTGATTTTCTCAGTATTTTTGATTTTTTTGCACCCTCAGATTTCAAATAGATGTATCTCAGCCAAATATTGTCCTATCCTAACAAACCATACATCAATAGAAAGCTTATTTATTGAGCTTTCATATGATGTAGAAATCTCAGTTTTGTCAAATTTAACCTTATGACTGGTTTTGTGGTCCAGGGTCACATAAGTATAAGGCTGATTGCACATTCTGCTAAATAACACATTTCTCAGATGCTGCTCTGTTGTGCAACAAATCCTCCATCATGCTCTTCTTAGACATCTCACCTTAAGGCCCATTCACACCAAGAACAATAACTACAACTATGAAGATAATCTTCGAAAAAACATTTTACTACATTAGAGATCACTTTACACTAAATTCACTGTTTAGATGCTCTCAAAAGTGCATGCTGAGGACATCTACTGGTTGAAGTCATGTAAATACAGCAAAAACACTGTTATTCTTCACTAGTGTGCACACAAACATAGTTAGCATTATCGCTCTTGCTGTGAATGGATCTTTACTCTTCTTAAGATCTCTGGATGAGCAGAGCAGACACTTTCACTTCACAATTGAAGCAACCATCATCCAACTCAAATGTTGTTTCTTCCTACAAAACAAAAAACAATACAGACACAAATCAGATCTTAAATAATGACACTGTTACTCAAATGTATTGACATTTGCATGAAGCTGTATCTGAATGAATCTCACCTCTGTGTGTTATGTGTCCAGTGTCTGCGGCAGATGGGCAAACTCATGACCGAATGCTGGGCTCACAATCCTGCGTCGCGTCTGACCGCCCTGCGGGTGAAGAAGACGCTCGCCAAGATGTCCGAGTCTCAGGATATCAAACTGTGACCCCGACCGTCCCAAGAGTCTGGCGAGACAGAGCGGCTTTATCTTGCTTTCTGTGAAAGTACATTCAAGCGGCTCACTAAACAGACAAAACAGCACCACCTGCAGGACATCAGCGCTCACAATCCTTCACAGAAACACTCACCCTTACTCAATCTGCAACTCAAACTCTCAGTATCCCTATCCTTTTTCTGAAAGCAAACAGATACATTAACCATTCTGCATTTCCCAACGTTCACACATTCATCATTACAAATCAAGCTCTTTTCTAATTCTCCACAAACCTCATGTAAACGCTGGCCAGGTTTATCATCCACGCTGTACAAATCCTTCCATCCGTCCTTGTAAAATAACATGAATGTAAATATTGAATGTTAAAGAAAAATGCTCTCTTGCGTTACATGAACGTTTGTACAGGATGTTTTCTTTCATGTTGCCTTGTGCCTTATTTAACACACATGTAAAAGTTTAATATTTCATAGTTCTATGTAAATGGAGTGACAACTAATGTAAGTGTTTAACATTCCCGTCCCTTTAATAAACTGAGTTTAATTCTGACCCGCTGCTCATTTCTTTTCTTACAAAGAACAGCATTTTCTAATACTGACAAATCATTTCAAATTGATTTTATCATTTACATTTACAACATTCGCAATCATTAATTAGTCACTATTATTTACTTTATGCCAACTATTTCTTTTTACATTTGCTGTAAACATGCTCAGCCTCAGAGTCAGACAATCCAAACCTTTTCAATAAGTCAAGTTTTTCATGCATTTAAAACGATTCTTTTTTGCTGATCAAAGTTACATTTATTTGCTACAAAAATACTGAAATATTGCTGCTATTTAAAATAACACCTTTCTACTTTACAGCAAAATGTGTTTTTTCATTCACCTTTCAGATTTTGCCCTTTTTTGGTTTTTCATTGTGTTTTTCCAGACTAGTGGAAATAAAACATCCAAAACACACAGTTAAGTGTTTCTTTTGTAGCACTTTGTATCACTACATTTCAATTACACTGCATCTTTTTATACACCGTTTTCTCCTACACTGAGCCATAAATCTCCACTTCAGTAGCACTTACACACACCAAACACTACATTTTTATTCCTGTCTATATTCTTCAGATTGTTACAGAGTGATTTGTTCATTTATGATTTGCTTAATGTTACACAACATATTATTCCCCCAAAAATGCTACAAAATATAGTTTCCTGTCTGTAAATTCCATAGCCAAACATACCCAAAATTCCCTCGGAAAAATCATTTGACTCTAATATGTCAAAATAAATTCTACAAAATTTCCAAAATTAACTTCATCCAGTGCTTACATTTTTGTACTACAAATGTATGCAAATTAGTGCCTATTTCATTAAATAATAGATCATTTGCATATTTAAACCTAACATTTAAAAAAAATTGTAATGCAAAAAATGGGTAAGGTAATAACTATATATATATATATATATTTTTTTTTTTTTTTTTTTTTTTTTTTTTTTTACCTTATTCACCTGCAGTGTATATATATATATAGATACATATTTTTGGTGCTACATATAATTTTAATATGACACTTTTTACTATATTTATTATCTATTTATCATCTACTTTTATCAATTTAACACATCCTTGCTAAATACATTTCTTTCAAACAAACACAACATTTACTAACCCAAAACTTTCAACAGCACTGTATATTTTAACACAATACTTATATGCAAGAAGTAGTTATTTCAGAAAAACAAAATGCTGTTCTTTTCAATAAGTTATTTGTTTCAAACAAATGTATTTAGCAAAGATGTGTTAAATTCATGATGGTGATGGTTAACACTTATATGGTTACAAAAGACTACTATTTTGATTAAATGCTTTGTTTTTTACACACACACACACACACACACACACACACACACACACACACACACACACACACACACACACATATATATGATTTCTGAAAGATCATGTGACACTGAAGACTGGAGTATTAATGCTGAAAATCCAGCTTGCCATCACATTATTAAATTCTACTATACAGTTTATTTACATAGAAAAACACTATACTGTTCTTACTAATCTTACTAATATACTATCCTGTACTTTTAATCTAATAAACAGCCTTGATGAGCAATAAAACACTTCTTTAAACAATAACAATCCCAACCTTTTGAACAGGAGTCCATCATTGAACATCTTCACAATCTGTACGTTTCTGAAAAAAATAACTCATTTAAATTAATTACAAATAAACATTAAGACACTTTTAACTACAAAACATTGCTTCAAGCTCAACTACAAGTCTATAATGCATTAAAACAATTAAGCAGCAAAAACATTTGCAGCGCTCAAACAATGTAAAAAATGCCTAAAAAAAAGGAAAAGCACAAAAACCTACATAAATAAATACATAGATGCATAGTATTAAAACAAACAAAATGTTCAAAAATGACTACATTTAACCAAAAAAATGCTGCATTTCTCCAAATCTGAAAAGAAACAAACTCATCTACCTCTTGGATGGCCGGAGGTTTTTGCCTGAACTATTGATTTAAACCTGGAAAACAAAACAACTGCAACACAAATATCCCACTCCAATAAATCATTACAATAAAGCTAAACAACTCAAACTGTGTACAGGTACATCTACAAAAAAATACAAATAAAAACAATATCATAACATTTATTTTTAATGAACATACTTTAAAAAAAAAATACTTTTCTGTTTTGATTCTTTTTTGGGTTAATTTTATGAAAATATATTCATGAATATTTTCAGATACTGGATTTTTTCTTTTCATAACAGGGCTTCTACAGATATGAACTACTGATATTTAAGATCTTTTTAATACCACCTTATATCAAACTTCCTTAACCTACAAAAAAAAAAAAAAAAAAAAAACAGTATATATGACATATTTATTACTACAATATACAATAAACTTTTCATATCACCAGACAATATCCCACACAAAATATTCCCACAAAAGTACCACATCACCCCCATTTTTTGGCCTATTTCTTTTGAAGCAATATTCTCATCTGTGTTCAATTAGCTTTTACATACTTCAATCTGCATTTTGATTTACCTTCATAAAAGCCTATTTTTAAACCTTTGAAATGTATGCATCACCTTTCATGTCAAATTATTACAATTTCTCAATAACAGTCTGTCCAATTATTAGGTCCATCACACTTAAGATATTTTAACAGTAATGTGACCAAAAACATTTAAGACCCATCCAATCTGAATTGAACACTTTTTAAGGCCTTTTATTAGAAAAATCTTAGTTAAGACATTTAAAGACTTCAGGCATTCAGACCCTGCATAAGCTACAGGCTCAAATCATCAAAATTAAACCAAAATAATTATTCTGGAATTGGTTTACTTTACATGTAATGACTCTACAATATATATAAAAGTTTCACTTCTTGAAATAACTTACAACCAAACCAATGATTAATACACTTTTTCATGACATAGCAATTTTTGGAGATGCACCTGTACACTTTTGGACATTATTATTATTATTATTTTTATTGCTGTTGTTGTTGTTTTTTCCCTTTCTCCACAAATTAACAAATGTTTGTTATACCACTGACAAATTCTCACATTTCTCATAAAACATCAACACAAGTATTCAATCAATGCCTTTCACATAAACATGTCATTACTGCTGTCAAACCATTCATTCACATTCATCCAAACATTAATCTCACATCCAAACTAACTTTTTCTTTACATAATATATGTGTACTGTGTAAAATTATGAATACATAAATACACACACACACACATATGTATTTAAGAAAATAAGAACAAGCTAAAACACTGGATAAAGTCAGTTTCAAAATTATTATTTAATTTAATTTTGACTTATTACAGTCAAAAGTTTTTTTCAGAGGGGATTTTGGGTATCATTTTGTCACTCCATGGTTCAGAAAAAACTTGGAACAGATAATAAAAAAAATGATATTTTTGACAATTTTTTGAGGGATAAAATGTATAAAATCAACACAATTATATATGAACAAATCCCTCTGTAAAAACCTTCAGGATATAGACAGGAATAAAAATATAAGTTTGATGTGCATAAATGCTACTCGAGTGGAGATAACTCCGTGTAGGAGAAAAAAAAAATCATTTTCACAAAACAGCCTTTAAAAATATGCATTGTAATTGAAATCTATTGATACAAATAGATAAAGTGCTATAAAACAAACACTTAACACTTTTTTTTCTCAGAATTGTGAGATATAAACTCGCAATTGCAAGTTAAACTTTATTTATTCATATCTCGCATTTCTGACTTTTTTTTCTTGCAATTCTGAGAAAAAAAGTCAGAATTGTGAGAAAATGTTGCAATACAGGCT
>NC_133383.1:2070506-2075234 GCF_049309525.1 Garra rufa | reverse complement strand
GTAAATTGTACAAGAGTTATATATCATATATTATATCATATTATTTTATAATATATTATATAGTGTGTAAATTAGTAAAATAAGTGTTTTTAGAGACCTTTCAGTAAGTCTGTGTATGGACAAAATCAGACGTCAACAAACCTATCTATAAAAACAGTTTTCAATTGTTTTTTTTTTTAGTTTATGTTGTAATTATTTGATGTGCTTTTGTCATTTTTATTAATTTTTGTCTTGTATTTTATTTATTTATTATTATTATTATTATTTATTATTGAATTCTGTTTTAATTTTTTGTATTAGATTAATTTTTTATGTTCCTTATAAATGTTTTTTTCTTTTTATAGAAGCTGTTTAAGTTTTAGTACATTTTAATGCTTATTAATTCCATTTAGCTGTCTAATCAACATTTCTAATATTCACTTAAGTTTTTTACTTTTTTTCACTATTATTAATATTTTATTGTAATTCAGCTGTTTTTAATGAGAACATTTTAAAAATTAACGTTAATTCCCAAAAGTTACGTAATTTTTTTGTTGTCAATTTTGTTTCGTTTAATGAGAGAAACAAACCAAAATTACATTTACGCATTGCAATGCATTTGCTTGCATTTCATCTAAACTTAAAATTCAGTTTGATAAAACATCATGTCATATGACTTGATGCATTTGTTTTTTGGAAACCAACCTACTAATTAATTCATATGACTTGTACAAACTATGCATATTCAAATATGATGTTGTGCATGCATTTATGCAATGCAATTTCATGCATAACTAATTTTGGTTTGTTTCTCTCATTGAAAAAGAAAACCACAACTTTTGGGAATCAATTTATTTTAATTCAAGTCACTTATTTTTAAGTTTAGATAAAATGCAAAAAAAAAAAAATGCATTGCATGAATGTAATCTTGATTTGTTTCTCTCATTAAACAAAAAATAAATGAAACAATTACATAGCTTTTGGGAATTAACTTAATTAATCCAATTTCTGCATTTGTTAATGCAATGCATTTTCATGCAGTTTATCTTAACTTAAAATTCAGTTTGTTAAAACATCATGTCATATGACTTGATGCATTTGTTTTTTGGAATGATGTTTTAACAAACTGAATTTTAAGATTAGATAAACTGCATGCATAGAAATGCATTGCATAAACAAATACAGAACACCTATTTTTAATATGCATGAGTGACTTGGATTAATTAAGTTAATTCCCAATAGTTATGTATTTGTTTTTTTGTTTTTAATGAGAGGAAAAAAACAAAATTACATTTATGCATTAAGTGCATGAAAATGCATTGCATAAATGCATGCATAACATCACATTTGAATATGCAGAGAGTGCACAAGTCATATGAAATAATTAGTAGGTTGGTTTTCAAAAAACAAATGCATCAAGTCATATAACATGATGTTTTAACAAAATGAATTTTAGTTTGAGAAAGTGCATGCAAATGCATTGCATAAATCAATGCAGAACACCTATTGTGAATATGCATGAGTGACTGCACTTGGATTAATTAAGTTGATTTCCAAAAGTCATGCATTTGCTTATGCAATGCATTTTCATGCAGTTTATCTAATCTTAAAATTCAGTTTGTTAAAACATCATGTCATATGACAATGCATTTGTTTTTTGGAAACCAACCAACTAATTAATTCATATGACTTGTGCACACATGTTGTGCATGCATTTATGATACCCTGGTTAGAAAACTTTGGTAGTTTTGTTTGGTACTCTTTTGTAGTGACAGACTTAGTTGTCATTGTTAACTAAAAGTAAAACATTCCAAATACCATGGTAAATAAATACAGTAGTCTTTC
Source organism: Garra rufa (assembly GCF_049309525.1). NCBI lineage: Eukaryota > Metazoa > Chordata > Actinopteri > Cypriniformes > Cyprinidae > Garra > Garra rufa. The sequence continues at coordinate 2,073,410 of NC_133383.1, read as the reverse complement.
AGTGTGTGTGTGTGTGTGTGTGTGTGTAATGAGGTCTGTGAGTGAGTTGTTTTGCGGATGGTGTGAGTGTATCACAGCTCTTGCGTGGGCCGTGAGCTCCTGCACGGCTAATTAACTGGCCAGCATTGTGTTAACGTGTGATAATAATAGCGGGCGGCACGGAGGACAGTTCACAGCTACGCCCTCCGCTCGCTCAGATAACAAACTTCCCCTCGCCGCCCGCCTTAATGACAAGGCCAGTGGGTGGCCGCTATCACAAACCCGTCGTCTGCCTGATAACAGGCTGTTCTTCATCACGTCTCCTAATTAACTCAGGGTTTGTGTTTGAGCCGTCGGGGTTGCTCCGCTGACAGCTGTCTGAATTTTGGGCCGCGGCGAACGTCCGGGCCGTCTGATATCCAACGGGACACCGGCCGGATCACCACAGGACGTCGCACGTGTGACTCATGTAAACAGACGCGAATGCACACGATTGCACAAACAGATCAGAGCGACACGTCTGACCTCCGGCTGCTTCGGTCCGTGAACCAAAGTCAAAACACACACGGGATATTCATAGAAATTCACTGCAACAAGTCTGATGTGGAAATCAGTTTTTATTAGTACTTTGAATTGGATTTTATATTTTAATTTGACTTTTAGTTAATATTTTATAGATTTTCTTTTTTAATTGTTTTTATTATACAAAAATATGCAAGTAAATAACTAAATAAAAAGAGAGAAAATTTTGTTTAATGCATTTTCATTCATTATTTTATTTTAAAATAAATTAGAAATTGAAAAATTAAAAAGTCAAACTAAAATTAAAATATAATAATACAAGTTTAAAAGAACTGGAAAAGAATTTTCATTCGACTATTTTAGTTTGACTTTTAGTTAATATTTTATAGTTTAATTGTTTTTATTAGACAAAAATATGCAAGTAAGATTTTTGTTTAATGCATTTTAATTAATTTAGATTGTTTTTTTTTTTCATTTTAAAATAAATCAGAAATTGAAAAATTTAAAAGTCAAACTAAAATTAAAATATCATTAATAGAGTTTAAAAGAACTTGAAGCTTGAAGAAAAAATGATGTTAACTGAGGTTTTAAATTTAGTTTAAATATTTACCTTTTTTACTTTACATATCAATTGTTAACTTTTACACTTTTAAACTATTATTATTATTATATTTTACAGATTTTATTTTTATTATAGTATTAATATCATTTTTTAATTTTACACTTTTAAACTTTATTATATTTGAATTTTAGTTTGACACTCAGTTAATATTTTATAGATTTTTTAATAGTATTTATTCTTTTGTTAATAAACTAAATTAAAACAAATAATGAACTAGCTGAAATAAAGTTAGTTGACATTTCTATAAATATTTTTTTAACTTTTAAACTATTATTATATTTTAATTTTAGTTTCACTTTCAGTTAACATGTTAAAGATTTTACTTTTTAATTTGTTTTATTATAGTATTTATTATTTTGTTATTAAACTAAATTAAAACAAATAATGAGCTAGCTGAAATATAGTGGACATTTATTAATTTTTTTAAAATATCAGTTAACATTTTACTCCAAGTCTCATGTTTTTTTAAACTCAATTTTTATTATTATTATTATTATTAATTTTAGTTTAACTTTCAGTTAATATTTTATAAATTTTATTTTTTAATTTTTATAGAATTTATTATTTTGTTATTAAACTGAATCAAAAAAAAAATGAACTAGCTGAAATATAGTTGACATTATTTCTTTTCAAAAATATCAGTTAACATTTATTTTACTTCAAGTTCTTTTAAAATTTTTTTTATTATTATTTATTACAATTATTATTATTATTGTTTTTGTTGTTATTTTTTGTTATATGTTTGGGATGCCTTATACCAGCAGAAAATTCCTTGGCATACTATATATAAAATAATAATAAATGTTGATAAAAATTGTATTATTATTGCTGTTTTTATTTTTAGTTGGTTGAGCTGTACTTTTAAACAGATTAGTATGTGGCTCCGCCCACTCACCTCCCACTGGCCCTGCTGTGATTGGCTCTTGAGCTGAATGAGCCAGTCCTCGCTGTCGGCTTCGGCGCAGTGGTGCATGGTGATGATGACGGGCCTCGTCAGGAGAGCTCCAGGAGGACCGCAGCTGACCACCGGACTCAGGACCGTCTCCTGCGTGTCGTCCACCTGCGGCCTGAACACACATCGTCATCAGAAACACCTCTGGAGTTCAGGAACATGAATTACAGAAATGGAAATGTTGCCTTGACAGCTACCTGAAATAAAGTTAGTTTACATTTATTTACACTTTTTTTTTAGTTAACATTAATTTTATTTTAAGTCTCAAGTTCTTCTTAAACTAAATGTTATTAATACTATTATTGTTTTATTTTCAGCTAATGATAACGGTCTCTTTGAAATGTAATTTTTACAACGTTTTGATAATTTGTATTATTTAATTTGGTTTTAAATGTCTAATTTACATTTGTAATTTATTTAAAAATGAATTAAATTGAAAAAGATATTTATTTCTCTGTTTATTTATTTAGATTCTTTGTGTAATTTTGTAAAAAAAAAAAAGTTGAAAATAATACTACTATAAACTAAAGAATGTTGGACCACATTTGACAAGAAAATACATTATTATTATTATTATTATTATTATTATTATTATATTTTTAGCTAATATTAATAAGCCTGGTTACCCCTTTCAATTAACATGTAGCATTTATTTATTTTTTATTATTTATTTATTTTTGTTTTAAATATGTCTAGTATTTAATTACTAATATGTATTATATTAAAAATTTATTTATTTAAAAATTAAAAAAATCTAAATGAATTAAACAAATCTTAAATTTAAAATTAGACATTTAAAACAAAAATAAATAAAAAGGATCAAAAAATA